>NC_050454.1:46355353-46387158 GCF_903995425.1 Onychomys torridus | reverse complement strand
TCAACAATCCAGGCAAGAACAGTTTCTTGCCCAAATGGCTATTTTTTGCCAAGGTGAAGATAAACTCCATATGAAGTGTCTTCAATGCCCATCCTCCTCTCTGAAGTAAATTGGTACTGCCAGGAGCAGACATGTCTCACTGTCTAGAAAGTCTAAATTTTAAAAGTATTTTAAATGCCATATTCTGTAGGTCTTTGAAGTATTTGAAGATTACCTATCTATCTGAAATATCTCTATGTATATCTAGAAGACTTAACTAACATGGCTACAAGTATGATTATCATAGATGACTAATTATTAATCTATTTTTAATTATCCATTTCAATTTAAAATGAGCTATACAAACATAATACCTCAAACACGATTAGAAATATACACACAGTATAACAAAATTAACTAAGTTAGTATCAATAGACTAAAGTCTATACCAATGTAAAACATTTTAAACAAGTTGTTGCTCTTTAGAAGTAAGTTCCTTAATCTACCCTTTCATCCTATTATATCTGTATCATATCCCCTTTTCTTCTTTAGAAAGAGATAGCATTTATAATCAACCTGCTTTAAAGAAAAATATTGGTTTTTCTCTGTCCCACACCAGAGGGCTCTTCTGATTTGGGACACAAGAATCTCTTAACCTTTTCTTTTAAAAATACGTCTGGATTTAGAGAAGGAGTGAGCCAATTCCATCTCCAAAGCCAGCTTGATAATTTTGGGAATGTGGGCGTAGTTTCTCTTACTACTTCCTGCTGGAGGGGGCGTCAACTGGACATGCAGGACCCATAGAAAGGTGACCACTGAACTTTGCTTGACAAAATGGTCCTTCAGGTTCCTGCTTCGCAGAGGAAACTGCCAGACATTCTACAGGACACTGAGAGAAGTGACCAAGAGACTCTAGCCCTGTGGGCTGAAGACAAATGCCCCAACATTACAAAGGAACATTAGGTGACTGTTCAGGCTGCCAGCTGTCCTTGTCTACTCTGCAAGACTCCCGAAAGTTGCTTGCATCCTTCTCCCGTTTCTCAGGTAATATTAAATCCTTCTGAGGTCTTTGATGTGGTTGAAGACTAGATAGTTATAATTTCCTCAGTTATGATAAAAGATAAGTTAGATATAAAAACCTTAGACTCACAAATATAAGATAGATAGGATATCTTCTTTAATATTGTAACTGTAATTCTTGCTTGATAATTGTTTTGTTATATGTAATTGTACTATGTAAAAGTTAAAACCTTCCTTAAAAAAAAAAAAGAAAAGGGGAAGTGCTGTGGATATCTCTCTGTACAAATAAAATGCTGTTTGGCCAGTGGCTAGGCAGGAAGTATAGGTGGGACAAGAGAGAAGAGGATTCTGGGAAGTAGAAGGCTGGAGAGAGACACCGCCAGCCGCCGCCATGAGAAGCAACATGTAAAGACACTGGTAAGCCACAAGCCATGTGGCAAAGTATAGATTAAGAGAAATGGGTTAATTTAAGATAGAAGAAGTAGATAACAAGCAGCCTGCCACGGCCATACAGTTTATAAGCAATATAAGTTTCTGTGTGCTTTCTTGGTTGGGTCTGAGCGACTATGGGACTGGCGGGTAAGAGAGATTTGTCCTGACTGGGCCAGGCAGGAAAACTCCTAACTACAAAAGAGACTCTGCATTCTGCCAGAGGAGAAAAGAAAATACCAACCTGACTGTAAGTATTTGATCTACAATGGTTGTCTCCATGTAAGATGCGCCAGTTCAATGTAGGCCCAAAGATTGTTCAAGGAGTCAATCAATATTTGATTTAGTTAAGGCCCACTCCATGAGACTGTTCCCATCTTGGTCCCTGCTTATGTTGCTAAGGTCAAAAGATCAGATAGACCTAGGACCTAGGAGAAAAGCAGATAGTACTGTTCTTTCAAAGAAACAGCCATAAATTGACTCCTCACAGCATTCTGCTGTAGCCATAGATCAGTTATTGGTCAGCCAACATCAGAGAAGAATCCTCCTGCAGTAGATGAGAACAAATACAGAGACTTGCAGCTGAATATTTTGGAGAGGGAGAGATAGATAGATAGATAGATAGATAGATAGATAGATAGATAGATAGATAGATAGATGGAGAGAGATCTTGAAAGACTCAGTACTAAATGAGATATCTCAATCAAATCCTTCCCCTTGATGCTCAAGGAACTGGGTAGAAGGCTGAAAGATTGTAGAAGCCATATGGAATAAAAGGAAACAAGGCCCTTCTAAGCACACATATGCACTCACAAAGGCTGTGGCAATATGCACAAGTCTTGTATTGATCAGTTCCAGACAGAGTCCAATACTGAGAAATAATTGGACATATGTCCGTATCCCTAACCCAGAACCTATGTCCAACTGATAACCACTCACGAAAGAAAAATCAGTTCTCTCCACCGTAGTCTCACTGAGGATACCATCCACTCTTAAGAGCAGGCCCTGTGCCCAGCAGTATACATTCTACACAAAATAAACTCTTTGCCTTCTTTGGAGTATTATTGTCTCTTCTTTAATTATTTGTTTGCATATGTGTTTGCTTATTTACCTTATAGGTCCATTGCATATATATTATGGCTTCAGATTTGTTTGTTTTGCCCTTTACTAGTTTGTTTTGCTTTGCAGAATTTGATTGCTATACTTTTCCAAAGAAAGACATGAAGTATACAGATTCCGAAGGGAGGGAAGGTTGGAGTAATCTCAGAGACGCTGGGGCATTAGAAACCATAATCAGTATATTGTATGAAAAACATCAGATTTCAATAAAAGAGAGAAAGAAGATTTAGGACATGGACATTGTTAGAATTGTAAATTTTACAAAGTTAAAAATAGGCTGGGTGGTGGTGGCACATGGCTTAAATCTCAACACCTGGGAGGCAGAGCCAGGCGGATCTCTGTGAGTTCGAATCCAACCTGGTCTGCAGAGCGAGATCCAAGACAGGCACCGAAGCTACAGAGAGAAACCCTGTCTCGAAAAAACGAACAAACAAAAAATTTATTGACATCCAAATAGTGTATTTATTTCTTTTACAATACATTAATTTAATTTCATTTCAATAAAACACCAGGTCTAATTATGTTCTTTTATATAAATTTTGATTGTATATTATAAATTTATTTCATCAAAATAATCTAAAGGCAATTTTTATTCTTTGAAGATCATCTGAAAGTTATTTTTATTCTATACTTAAAATTGATTATCATCATGTTTTAGATTTTTAAGTTTTACTTTATGAGTATGAATGTTTTGCCTGTATATTGCTGTATACTACAAACATTTCTGGTGCAGTGCAGGAGCCTGATGATGTCCAAGTTTTTAGAACTGTGTTTACAGGATTTGAGAAGCCAAGTTGTCTCTGGGAATTGAACCCTGTTGCTTTAGAAGACCATAGATCCTAACCCATGAGCAACATGCCAGGCACTGAACTGATTTAAGGGATAATTCAGAAAAAAAAATACATATATGTAAACATTATATATGCCATGTTTCTTATTTTGCAAATTGTAATGTTTTAACTGTATTAAAGGAGAATTTTGTTTGTTTGTTTGCTTTTTAAAGACATGGTTTCTCCATATATTTGGCTGTCCTGTAACTCACTCTATAGTCCAGTATGGTTTTGAACTCCCAGAGATCTGTCTGACTATGCCTCTTGAGTGTGGGGATTAAAGGTATGTGCCACCACCACCCAAATGAGGAAGTTCTTACAGCATTAACTGCTACTTATGTGTTTTTTTAATGTCTGATTTTTAACTAAATTTTATTTTACTTCAACAATATAGTTACAGAATTTTTCTTTCCCTTTCTTCCTCCTATAGTGATATTTTATTTGTATTGAAATGTGATTTTATTTGTATGTCAATAAAGTTGCCTTGAGGTCAGAGCAAGCCAGAGCAGAAGCTGAGCAGTAGTGGGGCACGCCTTTAATCCCAGCACTTGGGAGGCAGAGCTAGGCGGATCTCTGTGTGTTCAAGGACACAGACAGCATGGCAGACACAAGCCTTTAATCTCAATACCAACCATAGAAGACCTGGAGGTCTGTACAAACAGACAGTGACAAGGAGGTCATGTAGCTGGGTTTACAACCAATGAAAAAACAGAACAGAAAGTCTTTAAATAGACAGGACACACAGAAGTAGGTCTCTGGCGGAGAGGAAGAACAGCAGAAGCAGTGAAGGGTAAGGTTTATTGCTCTTGCTCTGACCTCGTGGTTTTTAACTCTGCAGTCAGTTCTGTGTTTCTTATTTAACAAGCCGGTTACATCTACATCCTCCCAAACTCTTCCTTGAACTAAGCTGCTATTTCAAACAGCAGGCCTCACTTTCTTGAATTGTGTGTGTGTGTGTGTGTGTGTGTGTGTGTGTTGTGTGCGCGTGTGTGTTTCTTCATTTTTATTGATTCTTTGGGAATTTCACATTATGTGCCCTGATTAAACTCATCTTCCAGTCTCTCTGTATCCTCCCCACACTCTGGTAGTGCCCCCACAAAGAAAGCTAAAAAAATTAAATTAAGATAAAAATAATAAAAAAGGAAAATAGAAGTACATTTCTGAATACATAAAGCTCACCTTCTCAGTCCAAATAATGTTAAAAGATATTCGTGTTTTGCATACATGTATGCTTGTGTAGCACACATCTGCTTTGTGCATATAGAGTGCAGAAGAGGATACAAAATACACTGAACATTAGTTATACACAGTTGTGTGTATGTATATATACATACATTTGGGATGTAAGAATCGAGCACTGGAGATTTGGAAGAGTCTTCCATTCTCTTAACCTCTGAGCCTTCTCTCCAGCACTGGCTCTAGGGATGTCTAGTCACTGAAAAAAATATTCTTAATTATTTTCAATTTATTAATCAAATCAATATAGCTATACTGTATACTAGATTTCTTCATGACAGATTAGTATACATGAAGATTTTTCAACTAATCCATTTTAAAGATCAGGTGAGACTGTAATTCTACCTATTTTGATTTTGAATTTGGATATTCTCTGTAGGAAACAAAATGTAACTTCTCAAATGTATTTCATAACCATGCCACCTTGAAAAGTTACCACAGTGTGCTGCATCCATTTAATTAGTCTATCATTTTTCAGTTTCTGGAGATATTACCAAGTCCACAATCACAGAACTGTAAGGAAAGTCTAAGCCATCCTTATTTGGTAGAGAAGGGAGTGTTTAATTAAGGAAGAACACGTTTTATTGAATTTTAATCAGGATGGAGCAGCCATAGAGTCTTTTTTAAAATTTATGAGCCAAGGGGAAGTGGGAAATATATCAAATTAATGTGTATTAAAATCGCCTATTGAAAACATACCTCAGGTAGCATTCCCTAGGATTGTAAAACGCTGGTACTCGTCAATGCGTTAAACTAACTCACACTTGTGTGCAGTGGTGGAGGTGATTTAATTATTGTCATACTGAAAAGACACATGCTACTCTGGGTACATAATGACTTCTAGGGAAGCAAAGCCAATTAGACAGTCACTCCTATTACTGCTTCTGCCTGCACGTGCATTGTTAACAAGGTCCACAGGTCATGTCACCGCGACACCACACAAGCATCCTCTTCTTTCTCTTACTTAAAAGTAAGTGGGAAAAATTATGTAGCATAGCACATATATGTCCTTTCTGATTTCAACATATATTTATGAAAATTATTGTGTGAACTTCATTTTAGTTTCTAATGAAATTTAAGGACATTGAGAATTATATAAGGAAACCCATATGTAAAACACAAGACACACATCTTAAATTATAGGTTAAACATTTTAAATAATGTACGTCAATTTAACAATTAAAAACCAGACAAATATAATTTCTCTTTATATTCTTTTATATTAGAAATAAATTAAACTGCATTTATTCTTTCACAGTTTCATACAAATTATGTATTTTTTATATATCTTTACCCTTTAACCTATTATCTCCCAGTTAAAAACTTTCTTCCCAATAAGTCTCAATTCTAATTTCCTGTTATACATTGTCAACTGGGAACAATTTGGCTCTTCATGTTGGCTATTGAATCAACATTGAGTTTTTTCTAATAGCATGGTCTGCCATGAATAATTAAATGTAGCAGTTTCTTCTTGGTCATTATGCTATTTATCTGCATTCTTGAAAACACTGTGTTTTGCAAAAATCACATTAGATATCAGGGCTCAACTTGAAAGGAAACTTCACCTCCAAAAATAGACCATTCCAAATACATATGTGGATGTTGTGAGAAAATATGAATATTTACACATACACACAGAGAGACATGAAACCTTGTGTTCAGAGCATTGATAAAAACAATACAACATATACCAAAGCAATAAAAGTGCATAAATACACACACAAAAAGAAAAAACAATAAAGTCTTCATAAAATGCCCCTTTAATAGCATTCAGCTCCTTCAGTAGCTTGTACTGCTCAGTTCTACCCATTGACTTTGTTTTCCCCTAAGAGATGACTGTATTTGAACAAGTTTATTTTATTGTATTGAATTAGTGATTTAGAGACTAAAAGCCTCTTCTTTGGTGTAAACATGTCACTTTTCAAAATGTTTCTGTAGATTATTGTGGATTTTATATAAAGTATCCTATCCTTTATCATTCTGCAATGTATCTTTCAATGCCTTTTGGGTTCATATATTAAAAACACCATGTAAATCTACCCGAAACTCTGTCCCCAGCTTCTCTTTCAGAAATTGAAGTATGCCTAACTATTATATTATATTTTTATTAAAATATATTTTTCTCATATAATATATTCTGATTGTGGTTTTTCCTTCTCCTACTCCTCTCAGTTCCTTGACATCCCCTGTCCCATTTGGATCCATACCATTTCTGTCTCAATTTAGAAAACAAGCCGGCTATGTTACTTACTAAGCCTGGAGGGCATCTCTGTATGCTACGTTATGATGAAGTCTATATTATGCCCACCATGCTTCATAACACAGCACACAGAGATGCTGTGGTGGTTTGAAAGAAAATACCCCCATAGAAGTAGCACTGTTAAGAGATGTGGCTTTGTTGGAGTGGTTATGGCCTTGTTGGTGAAAGTGTATCACTGTAGAGGCAAGCTTTGAAGTCTCATATATGCTCAAGATACCACCTAGTATCTCAGACAATTTCCTGCAAGTCAAGATGTAGAACATTTCACTACTTCTCCAGCACCAAGTCTCCACGCATTCCACCATGTTGCACCATGATGACAATGGACTAAATCTCTGAAAATATAAACTACCACAATTTATATTTTTCCTTAAAAAACAAACAAGTATCTACAAAGTAATATAAAGTAAAATAAAATTTAAAGAAACAGGAATGGGACAATAAACAAACAAACAAGAAAAGGATCTAAAGAAAAAGCACAGACATTTGCACACATTTGAAAAACAGGAATCCTATTAAAAACTCCAAACCAGAGCCATAATATATATGCAAATAATGTGTAAGGAAGAAAAAAACAAAACATTGTGCTTTAACATTATGAGTCAAAGAACCCCCAAAGATGCTATTGAAGTAGTTTTGTGTAATACATAGTAAGACATGAAGCTTACCCTTAAAAGTACTTTGTTTCCCAAATGAGACTCCCTTGGAGAAAACTAATTTTTTCATATTCAAGGCATTATCAATTGTAGATGGCTTCTGGATCAGGGATAGGGACATGTTTCTACTTTTCCTTTCAGTTAGGGCCCCATCTACTGCACACCTGTGTAGGCCCTGTGAATGTTGCCACAGTCTCTAGCTATGGGTATATTTTCCCATCTGATGCAGGAGGAAGAATCTCTGATGACTGTAAAACCAGGCACTGATCTATGAATCAAAATAGCATTAGGAGTCATTGTATTGCTGTGTTCCTTTGGTAGAACAGTAGTATTTACTTTTACCCTAGGTCTTGGCCTGTCTAGTCTCATTCTTGGCCATCCAAACAGTTGTGTGTATGAGGTGCATCTCATGGAATGGCCCTTAAGCAAAATCAGATATTTTTTTTTTAGTTCCATCCATTAATTTGTGAATTTCATGATTTCACTTTTCCAATGGCTGAATATTATTCCATTGTGCAAATGAACCATATTTTATTTATTCTTGATGGACATATGGATTTTTTCCAATTAAAGACTATTATGAATACAGCAGCAATAAACATGGTTGAGAACGTTTCTTTTTACTTGGATGAAACATTTGTTTTGGTATATACCTAAGAGTGTAATAGCTGGACCTTAGTTAGAAGGGTTCTCTGCATTCTGAAGAATTGCCACACTGATTCTCATAGGTGGCTGTACTTATTTTCAGTCCCACCTATGGTGATATTGTGTTCCCCAATATATTGTGCACCCTAATAAATTTATGTGGGATCAGAGAACAGAACAGCCACTAGTCAGACATAGAGTCCAGAAAATGGTGGCAGTCACACCTTTAATCCTAGCCTTCTGGAGGTAGAGATCCATCCAGACCTCTGTGAGTTCAAAGCCACATTGGAAACAGCCAGGAATTGGGACTTACACCTTTAATCTCAGGAAGTGATGGCAGAAAGCAGAAAGGTATATAAGGCTTAAAAACCAGGAACTAGAGCTGGCTAAGCTATTAATTAGGCTTTTGAGCAGCAGTTCAGCTGAGATCCATTCCAGATGAGGACACAGAGGCTTCCATTCTGAAGAAACAGGATCAGCTGAGGAATTGGCAAGGTGAGGAAGCTATGGCTTGTTCTGTTTCTCTGATCTTTCAGCATTCACCCCAATACCTGGCTCTGAGTTTGTTTTTATTAATAAGACCTTTTAAGATTCATGTTACACCCACCAGCAATAGAGGAATGTTGCCCTGACTGTGTATACTTGCAATCATGAGATGTCACTTGTTTCATTGATTTTGACTATTCTGACAGGTATAAGATGAAATCTTAGAGTAGTTTTAATTTTCATTTCCCTGGTAACTAAACATGTTGAAAATTTCTTAAAATGATTTTAATTCATTTGCGTTTTCTCTCTTGAGAATTCTCTGTTTAGATCTGTATCCCATTTTTAATTATTTGTTTCCTTGATGTCTATTTTTTTTTCCTTATATACTTTGAGTATTAGCCATTTATTAGACTTGTGGATAGTCTCCATGTTGCGGTGTCTAAGTAATGGTGTCTGTTGCCATGTAGAAGCTCTTCAGTTTCACGAGGTCCCATTTGTTGTCGTTCTTAGTATCTGTCCTGTTGCTGATATTTTCCTGTGCTAATGAGTTCAAAATTCAGCCCCCCCCCCCATAGCATGAATCTTAAAGAGTCTTATTAACAAAATCAAACCTGAGGTCAGTTATTGGGGTGAATGCTGGAAGATCAGACAAACAGAACAAGCCAGAGCTTCCTCACCTCACCAGTTCCTAAGCTGATCTTGTTTCCTCAGACTGGAAGCATCTCAGTCGTCATCCAGAATGAATCTCAGCTGAACTGTGCTGCTCAAAAGACTGAAAGCTTAACCTGCCATATGCTTCTAGTTTCTGGTCCTCATGCCCTATGTATCTTTCTGCTTTCTGCCATCAATCCCTGGGATTAAAGGCTCACTTCTTGGGATTAAAGGAGTGTGTCACCATGCCTGGCTCTTTCCAATGTGGCCTTGAATTCACAGAGATCCAGACAAATTTCTGCCTCTGGAATGCTAGGATTAAGGGCATGGGCTACCACTTCGTAACCTCTATGTTTAATATTGTGGCTGTTCTGTATCTGACCCCAGAGAAGTTTATTAGAGTGCACAATATTTTGGGGAACACAATACCAACACACCCCCTCCAAAATCTTCCCCTAAAATTCTCTGGGATCCCAATGCTTCTTGTGTTTCTTAGAGAGAGGCTTAGGCATTCAGGTCACTTTTGTTGGATAAGAGAACAGTTGAAGAAATACAAGCTAACTCTATGCAAACAGTTTATTGGCAAATCACCCCTATTTCTGTAAATATGCTTTGCTAAGTTTTTAACAATACTATTACTCCTGATAATGTGTGCCTATGTTTATCACCTTTGAGCTTTGTAAGGACAGGATGTGCCTGGCTTGATATTGAAACAATATAACAAACTGTGAGTGTTGTTTTTAGTTTAAAAGTAGTTTCAACTGAATGTATCAGGGGGGTAACCCATGGGAGGCCTTACACTGGAGAAGGTGGGAATGAGAGGTGGGTTGGTGGGGAAAGCTGAGGGCTGGAGGAGAGAGGAAAGGGGAATCTATGGTTGGTATGTAAAATGAATACAAAACTTCTTAATAATAATAAAATGTTGATTTGATATAAAAGTTTGGGGAAAAAAAAGATCCTTTTTTTCCTGAAGGTTGAGAAACTCATCTGGTGGTTAGACACTTCATTTCTTACTGCTTACACCTTCTCCGTCCCAGGATCTGAATCTGGGCTGCGGCAGGACCACAGCATATTGAAGCTGAAAATTGTCCTATTAGATTCTGTGAAGAATTGTTGCAATTTTATTGAAATTGTACTGAATTAGTAGATTGCTCTTGTTAGGATGGACATTCTTACTGTATCAATCCTATCAATCCATGAGCATGGAAGATCTTTCCATCTTCTCATATTTTCTTCAGTGTCTTATAGTTTTTTTTCTTTTTTGCTGGCTTGCTTAGGGTTTCCCCACAATGTTCTATATGTTTTGAGTGTACTGTGAAAGGTGTCATTTTCCTAACTTTTTGTCAGTTCATTTGTCATTGGTGTTCATTTATAGGAATCCTGCTCATGTTTGTGTCCTAATCTTGTAGCCTCTTATTTGCTAATTTTGTTAATTTGGCTCTTCCCTGGTGCTTTTTATTTCATTTGACTAAGCATTGTCCAATCATACTGATTTTCTTGAAGAATAAACTCTGATTCATTGACTACTTGTACTATTTTTGTTTATGTTTCTGGTTTGTTTCTATTTTATTGATTTTAGCCTTCATTTTGATTATTTCTTGACATTGATTCCTTTTATGTGCTATTTCTTCTTTTTGTTTAAGTGACAAAACTTATCCTGGGGAGATGCACCACAAAATCCTACTAACCTGAGATATAGAGCCCATGACAGAACAAATACTAATACCACCAAAGTTCAATTTGGTAAACCAATTACTTACTGGAGTTGCTTAAAGGATTATAGGCAATGGTTTGCATATAGGAGGACAAATGATGTAAAAACAGCTACATTTTCCAAGGCCTATCTCAGCATGGGGGACAGCTCACAAAATTTGGAAAACCTGAAGTACCCTGCACAGTCTGCAGTTAGCTTAAAATGTTGGAGAGTGTCCTCTCAAAGTGTTTCCAGTTTGAATCTCTTTTAGTGAGCTAGAGTGGTATCAGAGTCTTCTTTGCAGCTTTTATTGTTTATTCTGGAAGGGCCTATGGATATGGTCAATTTAAGGGTCTTATTGAAGCTATTTGAGTTGTTTAGCTTCCTATTTAATCATCTACCTTCAATCTCTGAGGACACTTTTAAACTTTGAAATAACATTTTTCTAGAGTGTGAAGGTGTGTTGTTAAGGTACTAATATGAGATCTTACCAATTCTTTTTTGAGGCACTTTAGAGGTATGAAGTTGCCTTTAGAGTATTCACTGTGTTCCATGCTTGGAGTATGTTGTAATTTTATTATCATTGTATTCTAGAAAGTTTTTAATTTCTTTCCTGTATTGAGGCATTTTTTTTTGTTTTCTCTGTTTTCATTCTTTAAAATTATTTTTAAATTTAAACGTATTTTGATCATATTCCTCCTCTCCCCCAAGTTCTTGCAGACCATTTTTCTGTCCCTGTTTAACCTACTTTATGTTCTTCATAAAAACAAAACAAACAAAACTAATAAAACAACATTCCCCTAAAAAAGAAATTAAGAAAACAAACTAAAACCACATTCTTCCAACAACAACAACAAAAGCCCTCTTGAGGTCGTTATGTGTTGGTTGACTACTCCTGAACATGAGGCCTGTCTGGAAGTTGTGAACATAGTCACTGTTACTCTATTGGAGAAAATTGGTTTTCCCTTTCCCTCTCTGCAATAAATGAGAGTTTAGATCTTACCCTTTACCCGAATGGCTAGATTTTCACTCATTCATTCATTAAAAAAATAAGAAAATATAATAATATGAAACAAAAACTATGTCTTCAGATTTGGACAAGAAAAACTAAGACAAGAAAGAGTTCTAGAGAAGGCCTAAAAATCAGATACAAACTATTTTCCTCACATGGCAATCCTATAAGAACACAAAACTGGACCCATTTTCAGTCAGTAATGAGTTGTTCAATTTCCATGAGTTTGTAAACTTTTCATTTTTTCTATGGTTGTTGATATCCAGCTTTAATCTTTGGTGTCCACATAGCATGTAGGGTGCTGTTTCTCTCTCTTTCCTCCCCCACCTCTCTCTTTCTCTCTGTCTGTCTCTCTCTCTCATATTTTTGGAAGCTTTTTGTAAATAAGATGGTGGTCAGTTTTGGAGGAAGCTACATGAGCTGCTGAGGAGAAGGTATATACTTTTGTGTTTTAGTGAAATGTTCTGTAAATTTCTGTTACATCTATTTGGTTTATTATATCAGTTATCTCCAGGATTTATGCTTAGGTGTATCTTCATGACCTGTCTATTGGCAAAAGTGAGGTTTGGGGGTAACTCCAATCAGTGTTTGAAGATCAATATGTAACTTAAGCGATAGAGTAATGTTCTTTTATGATCTTGGATACACTTATTTTTGGTGCATGGATGCTAAGAATTGTAATGTTTTCTTGAAGGAATTTTCTTTGATGATGCAGTGTCCCTCCCTATCTCTTCTGAGTAGTTTTTGTTAGAAGTCTATTTTGTCTATAAAGTGGATTCACTAGCATACTTCTTGTGTATGTTTGCTTGTAATTTGTTTTGTTTTGTTTTGCACCCTTTCACACTGAGATGATAGCTAACCTTGATGTTAAGTTGTGTTTCTTGGATGCAGTAGAAGAATTAATCCTGGTTTAAAATCTTGTTTTTTAGGCTGAGGTTTTTTTGTTTGTTTGTTTGTTTGTTTGTTTGTTTTAATTGGGGAATTGGGACCATTGATGCTGAGAGTCTGTGTGTTTCCATTTCCTGGTGTAGTTAGCCTCTGAGTTTGAACTTCCCTTCTAGCATCTTTTGTCTGGTGAATCTGTAGATAGACACTGCATGAATTTGTTATTATCATTCATTGAATTTATCTATTGTGACTGAAAGCTTTATTGGGTATAATAGTTTTGGTTTGCATCTGTGATCTCCTAGAGTTTGAAAAACATTTCTCTAGGCACTTCTGGCTTTTAGAGTCTCCACTGAATGGTGAGATGTTGTTCTAATAGGTCTACCCCTACATATAATTTGTTCTTTTTTTTTTTTTCTTGCAGGTTTTAATGTTCTGTGATGTGTACATGCAGTTTTACTTATGATATGCTATTGGTGAAATTTTTAAAGCCACTCCATGTAGTTAAAAGGGAGGTTTATTTTGTGTGTTAACTTACAAATGAAGGAATAGGTAACTGGGTCTGGGAAAGGTGTGTCACTGTCCAGCAGTGTTCTCTAGAGAACTCTGTTAGGTCTACCTCCAGCATCCAGGGTCCAGGAACCAAGAGAGTCCGAGTATCCTGATCTTGGGCCTTCATCGACCTCTGTCTGCCCCGCCTTGTAGGTGTGACCATTACCAAAGCCACAATGGGGGTTGGAACTTCCTGGTCAAAGCTGGAATGGATACCGACTACAATATGCAATGGGGAACTTGTCTTTTGGTCAAAAATTTCTTTTAGAACTTTGCTGAAAATGTTTCCTCTCCCTTTGAACTGGGTTCCTTTTCCTTTCTCTAGTCTTGTCAGCACAGGTTTGGTCTTTTTATAGTGTACTGGATTTTCTGTTTTCAGCCACGATCTTTTATTTTTTTTTAAGATTTAACATTTTTCCTTTTGAAGAAAATTCATAACTTTAAATAATTAGACAGAATTTTATCTAGTTTCCTGTAAGAAACTACATGTGATCTTCCACATACACATGTGATTTCTGTGAAAGAAACCAGGTTGTTATGACCCTTTATGTGAAGACAGTTTAAGAGAAGGAAGAGGGCTATTCTTTTATATTTGTTCTCACAATTTTATATGTATTATTTATTATATATAGTATATGTATAACTATATAGATATGTATATATATATATATATATATATTATACACACATACATACACATACACACACACACACACACATATATAATGACTTCTAAAATTTCTTCTTTATGGAGAAGAATCTAGAACAACAGAGTGAATCAGAGTATACCATTGTAGACACCACTAAAGGCACAGTGTTTTCATGCATGCTGTGTGGGAACTAGGATGATTTCATTTTTTTAGCTTCATTTTTTTTTTTTCTGAAAATAACTACCAAGAGACCATATTCTCAGGTCACTGGTGGTACCTCTTATTCTACATATTAATTTGCATTGGCAGGAAGTGTTGGAAGACAGCCATTTCTTACTGTTCCAAGGAGAAACTGTATTACCATAGAGTTTGTAGAAAGACACTGATACTGGGAAATTGATAGAGTATGAAAAATGACTATTAATTTCTTAGAGGTAGTATGCACATAATTGAATTATAAAATGAGCAAACCTTATTACTGTCTATTAAGCAATATATTAACAAATAAAATGTTGTGCTAAAGCATTTCAGACAATTATGTTTGTCATTTGGCTCAATAAAATACCTGGCACATTTTTTTTTCTCAATTCCAAACATTGAGATTGTTAAGGATGACTCCTTTGCTTCTCTCTATCTGTGTACATATGGTTGAAAAATTATTAATTTCTTACTAGTAAGAAACCCAAAAAATGCATTTTCCTTATAGAGATTATAGAGAAACTATATACTGTAGTGGTTCATCATTTGAATGATGATCCAAAAGACAAGTAATGAAATTTATCATAAGTCATATTGAAAAATTCATTTTAAAGTTTATAAAACTATTTAGTTGAATCACAATACTCCTAATGTGAAAGATAATGAATGTCAACTATTCATACCTCTTAGAAACCAGTTTAATCATGTTTCTATAAAAAATAACAACTGCCATTGTTATTGAATAGTATACAGTGTTAAATTAACCCATTGATTTGCCTGTGAAATGTGTGCTAGGTAGGCAAATCTTTTTCAGTCTTCATTACTTTAAGGCAGAGTGGAGGACTCAGATTCATTTTAAAGTCTAGTTCTTTAATTAATTGGAATGAGTTTTCTGTTTAACTGTAAGTGCCATTGTGACAAAAATACTTATTTATTATTAAGGAATAACAATAAGATTTTGAAAAATACTTTTAAATGTGTATACAAATGAACATTGTTCATTAGAGAAGATCTTCAAGGTAAACTATAAATTTGGTGTTATTACAATATATGGACTAGTGTATTTCAGTATTCTTTATTGGTTTCAGGTTCTGATTGCTTATATTATTCTTTCCTTGAAAGCCATTCTGTTTTGTTTTGTTTTTTTCATTTAAAAACAACTATATTTAAGTGTATGGTAAATTTTAATAATTCAAAGCATGCAATTATAACCCTTGGATATTTTTTAAATTACATAAAATGATATTCTAGGATGAGATTGAATTCTGTGACTGTGAATAACAATTACATAAACAAATTCTATAAATTTTAAGGTTAAGAGCTTCCTAAGTAATAGCAATTTATGTATACTTAGTTTTATATCTTAAAGGAAAGTTAAAATTCTAAAATATGCAAAATAGTTTGGATATATCAATATATCATCACATTGTTAAATCACTATAGTTCATGATCAAAGGATAAAAGTTAAAATTGGTTATATTTTTGTGGTGATATTTTTATTTGTATGTTAAAAAATAAGGTTTGCCTGGAGATCAGAAGAAATAGCAAGCCATTAACACAAAAGTCAGGCAGTGAGTGGTAGTATACACCCTTAATACAATAACTTGGCTTGCAGGATCTCTATGTATTGAAGACCATACTAGGGAACAGAGCCAGGTGACACAGACATTTAATCCTTGTACCAACCATTATGACCTGGAGATCTGTACAGACAGGCAATAATAAGGAAGTGAGGAAGTTGGGCTAAGAGCCAATGAGAGGGCAGAAAAGCAAGGCAATAAAGGTTCAGATTAAACAGGAAATACTGGTGGTGGTATTGTGTTCCCCCAAATATTGTGAACTCTAATAAACTTATCTGGGGTCAGAGAATAAAACGGTTAAAATATTAAACATAGAGGTTAGACCCTGGTAGCACATGCCTTTATTCCTATCATTTCAGAGGCAGAGATCCTCCTGGATCTCTGTGAGCTCAAGGCCATACAGGAAAAATCCAAGCATGATGACTCACCTTTAATCCCGGGAAGTAATGGCAGGAGGCAGAAAGGTATTTAAGGCCTGAGGATGAGGAACTATAGCCTGGGTAAGCTTTTAGACTTTTGAGCAGCAGTTTGGCTGGATTCATTTGGATGAGGACTCCGCTTCCAGTCTGAGCATACAGGGTCAGCTGAGGAATTGTTGCTAGAGTTTTCCTGCCTGGCCCACAGTCAGGACAAATCTCTCTCACTGGCCTGGTTAGCTCAGTCGGTAGAGCATGAGACTCTTAATCTCAGAGTTGTGGGTTCATGCCCCATGTTGGGTGCCAGATATTGGTGAAATTATTAAGGCCACTCCATGTAGTTAAAAGGGAGGTTTATTTTGTGGGGTAACATACAAATGAGGTAACAGGGTCCTGGGAAAGGTATGAAGCACTCTGGCGGTGTTCTCTGGAGAACTCTGCTTGGTCTACCTCCAGCATCCAGGGTCCCACAACCAAGAGAAGCCTCTCCTCTTGATCCTGGGTCTTCAGCTTCCTCCCTCAGCCCTGCCTTGTGGGCTTGACCATTACAGAAGCCTCAGTGGTGGTTGGAACTTCCAAGCCAAGGCTGGGATGGCTACCCACTACATATCTGTGTCAGTATTAGGAAACACAAACACTTCTTGTATGTTGATAGGTTTTAATGAGAAAGGTATTGTCACTAGCCAAATCTTTCCTATAGATTTAGAAACTTGAGAAAAATCATATGAACCACAAATGAAATAGAAAATGAAACCAATAAAAATTGAAACAGAAGTCTGTAGACAAATTTCTAAACAATCTTATTAAATAAGAAATGACTCCCAAGGAGAGACCTTGATTTGGGGGATGTGGGGATGCTGGGTGGCTAGGGAGAGAGGGCTGGGTGGTGGGAGGAGTGAGGAGAGGGGATCTGTGGGTGGTATGTTGAGTGAGTAGAAAATTTCTTAATAAAGAAAAATGAAAAAAAAAAAGAAATACAGAGCCAAATACAGGGGTAAAAGCCATACAGAACAGAGTGATAGTGATAGCTGTCAAGCTAACCTTAGCTCACCACACCACTGTAGCTTCCCAGCTTCTTCATATCTATCCTCTATAGCCTTGAGGTTCTGCCTTTCTCATTGACTCTCAACACAACCACCTCACTTCCACATCACTGCCTCTCTATACAGACCTCCAGGTCTCTATGTTTGGTACTGGGATTAAAGGTGTGTGTCACCACCCTTGGCTGTGTCTTTGAACACATAGAGACTCTGCCTGCCATGTGATCAGATTAAGGGCACTGTGCTTCCACTGCCTGATTTCTGTTTATGGCTAGACCTCTGATCTCCAGGCAATCTTTATTAATAAATAAATAAATGAATAAATAAATAAATAAATAAATATCACCACATTTCAGCACAAATAAAATATTACCACAGAAGTCAGTGAAATTGCACACAGAATCAGGAAAAACAACAAATTAAATGCTTTGGAGGCTTCAAGCATGCTGTGTGGGAACTAGGATGATTTCATTTTTTAGCTTCATTTTTTTTTTTCTGAAAATAACTACCAAGAGACCATATCTCAGGTCACGGTGGTACCTCTTTTCTACATATTAATTTGCATGGCAGGAAGTGTTGGAAGACAGCCATTTCTTACTGTTCCAAGGAGAAACTGTATACCATAGAGTTTGTAGAAAGACACTGATACTGGGAAATTGATAGAGTATGAAAAATGACTATTAATTCTTAGAGGTAGTATGCACATAATTGAATTATAAAATGAGCAAACCTTATTACTGTCTATTAAGCAATATATTAACAAATAAAATGTTGTGCTAAAGCATTTCAGACAATTAGTTTGTCATTTGGCTCAATAAAATACCTGGCACATTTTTTTTTCTCAATTCCAAACATTGAGAATTGTTAAGGATGACTCCTTTGCTTCTCTCTATCTGTGTACATATGGTTGAAAAATTATTATACTTACTAGTAAGAAACCCAAAAAATGCATTTTCCTTATAGAGATTATAGAGAAACTATATACTGTAGTGGTTCATCATTTGAATGATGATCCAAAAGACAAGTAATGAAATTTATCATAAGTCAATTTGAAAAAATTCATTTTAAAGTTTATAAAACTATTTAGTTGAATCACAATACTCCTAATGTGAAAGATAATGAATGTCAACTATTCATACCTCTTAGAAACCAGTTTAATCATGTTTCTATAAAAAATAACAACTGCCATGTTATTGAATAGTATACAGTGTTAAATAACCCATTGATTTGCCTGTGAAATGTGTGCTAGGTAGGCAAATCTTTTCAGTCTTCATTACTTTAAGGCAGAGTGGAGGACTCAGATTCATTTTAAAGTCTAGTTCTTTATTAATTGGAATGAGTTTTCTGTTTAACTGTAAGTGCCATTGTGACAAAAATACTTATTTATTATTAAGGAATAACATAAGATTTTGAAAAATACTTTAAATGTGTATACATCTTCATAAAAACAAAACAAACAAAACTAATAAAACAA
Organism: Onychomys torridus; assembly: GCF_903995425.1. NCBI lineage: Eukaryota > Metazoa > Chordata > Mammalia > Rodentia > Cricetidae > Onychomys > Onychomys torridus. Next base: position 46,368,347 of record NC_050454.1, on the reverse strand, counting down.
CATTCCCTAAAAAAAATTAAAGAAACAAACTAAAACCACATTCTTCCAACAACAACAATAAAAGCCCTCTTGAGGTCATTATGTGTTGGTTGACTACTCCTGAACATGAGGCCTGTCTGGAAGTTGTGAACATAGTCACTGTTACTCTATGGAGAAAATTGGTTTTCCCTTTCCTCTCTGCAATAAATGAGAGTTTAGATCTTACCCTTTACCCGAATGGCTAGATTTTCACTTCATTCATTCATTAAAAAAATAAGAAAATATAATAATATGAAACAAAAACGATGTCTTCAGATTTGGACAAGAAAGACTAAGACAAGAAAGAGTCTAGAGAAGGCCTAAAAATCAGATACAAACTATTTTCCTCACATGGCAATCCTATAAGAACACAAAACTGGACCCATTTTCAGTCAGCAATGAGTTGTTCAATTTCCATGAGTTTGTAAACTTTTCATTTTTTCTATGGTTGTTGATATCCAGCTTTAATCTTTGGTGTCCACATAGCATGTAGGGTGCTGTTTTCTTCCTCTTTCCTCCCCCACCTCTCTCTTTCTCTCTGTCTGTCTCTCTCTCTCATATTTTTGGAAAGCTTTTGTAAATAAGATGGTGGTCAGTTTTTGGAGGAAGCTACATGAGCTGCTGAGGAGAAGGTATATACTTTTGTGTTTTAGTGAAATGTTCTGTAAATTTCTGTACATCTATTTGGTTTATTATATCAGTTATCTTCCAGGATTTTATGCTTAGGTGTATCTTGATGACCTGTCTATTGGCAAAAGTGAGGTTTGGGGGTAACTCCAATCAGTGTTTGAAGATCAATATGTAACTTAAGCGATAGAGTAATGTTCTTTTATGATCTTGGATACACTTATTTTTGGTGCATGGATGCTAAGAATTGTAATGTTTTCTTGAAGGAATTTTCTTTGATGATGCAGTGTCCCTCCCTATCTCTTCTGAGTAGTTTTTGTTAGAAGTCTATTTTGTCTATAAAGTGGATTCACTAGCATACTTCTTGTGTATGTTTGCTTGTAATTTTTTTTTGTTTGTTTTGCACCCTTTCACACTGAGATGATAGCTAACCTTGATGTTAAGTTGTGTTTCTTGGATGCAGTAGAAGAATTAATCCTGGTTTAAAATCTTGGTTTTTAGACTGAGGTTTTTTTTTGTTTGTTTGTTTGTTTGTTTGTTTGTTTTAATTGGGGAATTGGGACCATTGATGCTGAGAGTCTGTGTGTTTCCATTTCCTGGTGTAGTTAGCCTCTGAGTTTGAACTTCCCTTCTAGCATCTTTTGTCTGGTGAATCTGTAGATAGACACTGCATGAATTTGTTTTTATCATTCATTGAATTTATCTATTGTGACTGAAAGCTTTATTGGGTATAATAGTTTTGGTTTGCATCTGTGATCTCCTAGAGTTTTGAAAAACATTTCTCTAGGCACTTCTGGCTTTTAGAGTCTCCACTGAAAGGTGAGATGTTGTTCTAATAGGTCTACCCCTACATATAATTTGTTCTTTTTTTTTTTCTTGCAGGTTTTAATGTTCTGTGATGTGTACATGCAGTTTTACTTATGATATGCTATTGGTGAAATTTTTAAAGCCACTCCATGTAGTTAAAAGGGAGGTTTATTTTGTGTGTTAACTTACAAATGAAGGAATAGGTAACTGGGTCTGGAAAGGTGTGTCACTGTCCAGCAGTGTTCTCTAGAGAACTCTGTTAGGTCTACCTCCAGCATCCAGGGTCCAGGGAACCAAGAGAGTCCGAGTATCCTGATCTTGGGCCTTCATCGACCTCTGTCTGCCCCGCCTTGTAGGTGTGACCATTACCAAAGCCACAATGGGGGTTGGAACTTCCTGGTCAAAGCTGGAATGGGATACCGACTACAATATGCAATGGGGGACTTGTCTTTTGGTTCAAAAATTTCTTTTAGAACTTTGCTGAAAATGTTTCCTCTCCCTTTGAAACTGGGTTCCTTTTCCTTTCTCTAGTCTTGTCAGCACAGGTTTGGTCTTTTTATAGTGTACTTGGATTTTCTGTTTTCAGCCACGATCTTTTATTTTTTTTAAGATTTAACATTTTTTCCTTTTGAAAAAATTCATAACTTTAAATAATTAGACAGAATTTTATCTAGTTTCCTGTAAGAAACTACATGTGATCTTCCACATACACATGTGATTTCTGTGAAAGAAACCATGTTGTTATGACCCTTTATGTTGAAGACAGTTTAAGAGAAGGAAGAGGGCTATTCTTTATATTTGTTCTCACAATTTTATATGTATTATTTATTATATATAGTATATGTATAACTATATAGATATGTATATATATATATATATATTATACACACATCATACACATTACACATACACACACACCACATATATATATATAATGACTTCTAAAATTTCTTCTTTATGGAGAAGAATCTAGAACAACAGAGGTGAATCAGAGTATACCACTGGAGACACCACTAAAGGCACAGTGTTTTCATGCATGCTGTGTGGGAACTAGGATGATTTCATTTTTAGCTTCATTTTTTTTTTCTGAAAATAACTACCAAGAGACCATATTCTCAGGTCACTGGTGGTACCTCTTATTCTACATATTAATTTGCATTGGCAGGAAGTGTTGGAAGACAGCCATTTCTTACTGTTCCAAGGAGAAACTGCATTACCATAGAGTTTGTAGAAAGACACTGATACTGGGAAGTTGATAGAGTATGAAAAATGACTATTAATTTCTTAGAGGTAGTATGCACATAATTGAATTATAAAATGAGCAAACCTTATTTCTGTCTATTAAGCAATATATTAACAAATAAAATGTTGTGCTAAAGCATTTCAGACAATTATGTTTGTCATTTGGCTCAATAAAATACCTGGAACATTTTTTTTTTCTCAATTCCAAACATTGAGATTGTTAAGGATGACTCCTTTGCTTCTCTCTATCTGTGTACATATGGTTGAAAAATTATTAATTTCTTACTAGTAAGAAACCCAAAAATGCATTTTCCTTATAGAGATTATAGAGAAACTATATACTGTAGTGGTTCATCATTTGAATGATGATCCAAAAGACAAATAATGAAATTTATCATAAGTCATATTGAAAAATTCATTTTAAAGTTTATAAAACTATTTAGTTGAATCACAATACTCCTAATGTGAAAGATAATGAATGTCAACTATTCATACCTCTTAGAAACCAGTTTAATCATGTTTCTATAAAAAATAACAACTGCCATTGTTATTGAATAGTATACAGTGTTAAATTAACCCATTGATTTGCCTGTGAAATGTGTGCTAGGTAGGCAAATCTTTTTCAGTCTTCATTACTTTAAGGCAGAGTGGAGGACTCAGATTCATTTTAAAGTCTAGTTCTTTAATTAATTGGAATGAGTTTTCTGTTTAACTGTAAGTGCCATTGTGACAAAAATACTTATTTATTATTAAGGAATAACAATAAGATTTTGAAAAATACTTTTAAATGTGTATACAAATGAACATTGTTCATTAGAGAAGATCTTCAAGGTAAACTATAAATTTGGTGTTATTACAATATATGGACTAGTGTATTTCAGTATTCTTTATTGGTTTCAGGTTCTGATTGCTTATATTATTCTTTCCTTGAAAGCCATTCTGTTTTGTTTTTTTTTTTTCATTTAAAAACAACTATATTTAAGTGTATGGTAAATTTTAATAATTCGAAGCATGCAATTATAACCCTTGGATATTTTTTAAATTACATAAAATGATATTCTAGGATGAGATTGAATTCTGTGACTGTGAATAACAATTACATAAACAAATTCTATAAATTTTAAGGTTAAGAGCTTCCTAAGTAATAGCAATTTATGTATACTTAGTTTTATATCTTAAAGGAAAGTTAAAATTCTAAAATATGCAAAATAGTTTGGATATATCAATATATCATCACATTGTTAAATCACTATAGTTCATGATCAAAGGATAAAAGTTAAAATTGGTTATATTTTTGTGGTGATATTTTATTTGTATGTTAAAAAATAAGGTTTGCCTGGAGATCAGAAGAAATAGCAAGCCATTAACACAAAAGTCACGCAGTGAGTGGTAGTATACACCCTTAATACAATAACTTGGCAGGCAGGATCTCTATGTATTGAAGACCATACTAGGGAACAGAGCCAGGTGACACAGACATTTAATCCTTGTACCAACCATTATGACCTGGAGATCTGTACAGACAGGCAATAATAAGGAAGTGAGGAAGTTGGGCTAAGAGCCAATGAGAGGGCAGAAAAGCAAGGCAATAAAGGTTCAGATTAAACAGGAAATACTGGTGGTGGTATTGTGTTCCCCCAAATATTGTGAACTCTAATAAACTTATCTGGGGTCAGAGAATAAAACGGTTAAAATATTAAACATAGAGGTTAGACCCTGGTAGCACATGCCTTTATTCCTATCATTTCAGAGGCAGAGATCCTCCTGGATCTCTGTGAGCTCAAGGCCATACAGGAAAAATCCAAGCATGGTGACTCACCTTTAATCCTGGGAAGTAATGGCAGGAGGCAGAAAGGTATTTAAGGCCTGAGGATGAGGAACTATAGCCTGGGTAAGCTTTTAGACTTTTGAGCAGCAGTTTGGCTGGATTCATTTGGATGAGGACTCCACTTCCAGTCTGAGCATACAGGGTCAGCTGAGGAATTGTTGCTAGAGTTTTCCTGCCTGGCCCACAGTCAGGACAAATCTCTCTCACTGGCCTGGTTAGCTCAGTCGGTAGAGCATGAGACTCTTAATCTCAGAGTTGTGGGTTCATGCCCCATGTTGGGTGCCAGATATTGGTGAAATTATTAAGGCCACTCCATGTAGTTAAAAGGGAGGTTTATTTTGTGGGGTAACATACAAATGAGGTAACAGGGTCTGGGAAAGGTATGAAGCACTCTGGCGGTGTTCTCTGGAGAACTCTGCTTGGTCTACCTCCAGCATCCAGGGTCCCACAACCAAGAGAAGCCTCTCCTATTGATCCTGGGTCTTCAGCTTCCTCCCTCAGCCCTGCCTTGTGGGCTTGACCATTACAGAAGCCTCAGTGGTGGTTGGAACTTCCAAGCCAAGGCTGGGATGGCTACCCACTACATATCTGTGTCAGTATTAGGAAACACAAACACTTCTTGTATGTTGATAGGTTTTAATGAGAAAGGTATTGTCACTGGCCAAATCTTTCCTATAGATTTAGAAACTTGAGAAAAATCATATGAACCACAAATGAAATAGAAAATGAAACCAATAAAAATTGAAACAGAAGTCTGTAGACAAATTTCTAAACAATCTTATTAAATAAGAAATGACTCCCCAAGGAGAGACCTTGATTTGGGGGATGTGGGGATGCTGGGTGGCTAGGGAGAGAGGGCTGGGTGGTGGGAGGAGTGAGGAGAGGGGATCTGTGGGTGGTATGTTGAGTGAGTAGAAAATTTCTTAATAAAGAAAAATGAAAAAAAAAAAAAGAAATACAGAGCCAAATACAGGGGTAAAAGCCATACAGAACAGAGTGATAGTGATAGCTGTCAAGCTAACCTTAGCTCACCACACCACTGTAGCTTCCCAGCTTCTTCATATCTATCCTCTATAGCCTTGAGGTTCTGCCTTCTCATTGACTCTCAACACAACCACCTCACTTCCACATCACTGCCTCTCTATACAGACCTCCAGGTCTCTATGTTTGGTACTGGGATTAAAGGTGTGTGTCACCACCCTTGGCTGTGTCTTTGAACATATAGAGACTCTGCCTGCCATGTGATCAGATTAAGGGCACTGTGCTTCCACTGCCTGATTTCTGTTTATGGCTATGACCTCTGATCTCCAGGCAATCTTTATTAATAAATAAATAAATGAATAAATAAATAAATAAATAAATATCACCACATTTCAGCACAAATAAAATATTACCACAGAAGTCAGTGAAATTGCACACAGAATCAGGAAAAACAACAAATTAAATGCTTTGGAGGCTTCAAAATACCATAAAGATTATTAAAGTGTAGCCAGAATAATCAAGAAAACAGATCATTATCACTTAAAAGCCATATCTATGGCATAGATTTAAATAAAAAAATTATATGTTAATTTCACTAAATTACACTTTATATTATGATACAGGATAAAGGTAAGATAATTATAAAAGTGAGTTGTAGATGGGGGGATGCACAAAAGGATCAATGAAGAATAGAGAAGCCAGAAAAAGGTTTGTTGTATAAAATCAACAGAATTAGAGGAAAAAAAGTTTCAAGTATAAAATGTACCTTTGCAAGATTACAAGATAATAAAGGTTTGTGGAATCTGGGTGGTTACTTGGACTGACAGCTGATTTCTCTAGACGAGACTCTGACCACTAAAGTTTGCTTTAATTCCTTGTTACCTTAGGATGTAACAATGTACAAATGAAATAATTTAATCAGCATTTTGGAGTAAGCTATTTTCTGTTGAAAATATCTATATACCTATCTATATCTATGTTTCTATGTATCTATTTATCTATGCACCTATCTATGTATCTCTGTATCTATCATCTATCATCTTTTATCATCTGTTAATTTGTCTATCTTCTATTACTCACTTATCTAAATATTAATTTCATCTATCTATGTAATATATATATATATATATATATATATATATATATATATATATATAAAATCTATTCTCTCTCTTGCACGTACAAAAACAGACACAAACACTCATTCAAATGCTCTCTCTGTCATACTTCCTGTCATTCTCTTTACTAACACCAATCCACATTTTCTTCCTTTCAATTCTTTTTTAATACAGCAGAGTACCAAGGCGTCATCATCCATCACCACCACAAGTTACTAAAGTCATTTTTTTGATCATTTGTCAGTATGTGCTATAATCAAGACAAAACAGACATCAGAATAAAGCAAAGCACATATGCCAGTATTTTGCATTTACATTCTAAACAAAGACACTAAACAGTACAGTAAAATAAAATTTTGATTGGTGGTAAAAGAGTCATTTGGAAATCATAATGGTAATCTAATCAAAATGTTTTGCTCTTATTTAAATTATTTATATAAATTATCATAAATGTTTACACTATTAAAAAATTGTCAATTCAATAAAGCCAAACTATTAATAACAAGGTAAATAAAATAATAAAACTGTTTTATTGAAAAGTTTTTATAATGTATGTCTAAAATATTTATTTAGTATTTTTCATTAGTTTACCTTGAAAGAATAGTTGTCAATACAATCAGTGACAATCAAACAATTTTAAAGAATATAAATTGTTTTAAAGTATAGAAAACCTAAGTTATTTTACAAGTAACTGAAGACACCATAACCATATTTTCTAGACTAATAATTTCCCAGAGCAAACCATGCTTATATACCCCATAAAAATCCAATATCCAATAAATTTCAAACGAAGAGATCACTTCAAACTTAGAGAACACTAAATTCTAGCTTTACTTCGGTTCTTTTTATAGATTAGACATGATAAATTTATATTCTCCATTTTAAAACTTTGTTTTACTTGAAGTACTTTTTTGTCAAGACACCTTTTTCCATACCTATTCTGCAAATATTTTCATATTTATAGGCACGGGTTGTCTATGCATTTACTCCTTCTCATGCTTGAACATCCATCCACTCTTCATCAGATCAAATAATTCTGTGAATGTCACATAATATAAGCACATCCTGTGTATTTTAAACTTTTTCTATGTCATATTCTGATAACTTTCACAGCAGTTAAATTATTTAATACAAAGTCAGTGCTGTCATGTTACAGATGTGTGCCCCTTGTACATTGAGGTGATATATTGTGCACCCTAATAAACTTGCCTGAGGATCAGAGGACAGAGCCAGCCACTAGATTAGACATAGAGGTCAGGCAGTGGTGGCACACAGCTTTAATTCTACCACTAGGGAGGCAGAGATCCATCTGAATCTCTGTGAGTTCAAGGTCACACTAGAAACAGAGCCAGGCAGTAGTGGCACACACCTTTAATCCCAGTACTGGTACTGGGATGCACACAAGCCTTTAATCCCAGGACATGATGTCTGGGCAGAGAAAGTTAAATAAGGCATGAGGAAACAGGAACTCTCTCTCTCTTTAGGCTGAAGATTTAATAGGGGTAAGAGCTAGGGGTCACTCTTCTACATCTCTGCTCTTTCAGCTTTCACTCTAATATCTGGCTTTTTTTTTAATTAAAAGACCATCTAAGATTCAAGCAACAGTATATGAACAAAAAAATGTAATTGAAGGCATATTCTTCTCTAGTTTTGCTAAACTGATTTTGCAGTCAGGTCTATCTGTAATTCAGATGAACTCTAGATAATCTGATTTAAACAAACCTTATTGAAAACCAAATCAAAGCAAGTTGCATCTTAGAGAATAGAAGCAGGCTAGAAAAGGACAGGTATAAACATCACAGACGGACAACTACCAAGCTGTAGAGCTAGGCTCCTTCGTTGCCTAATGCCACCCTCTTTTCCTATTCAGTCTGGACTTGTTTAAAAAGAACCGGATCTATATTGTACCCTCTTCCTTTTATTTCATATTTACTTAGATACCTAACACTAATATTTTTCCTTAGTAAAGATTTTAGGAGCACTGTGATTTTTAAAACTCTGTAAGGTACTTTACTTTACTATTATTTATTTTTGAGAAATCACTGAATTAATTTGTAAATCTAGTGAATTTTTATAAATACTACTCAGAGATCAAATATATAACTTAATAATGTACCCCATATGTTACATACATTTTCATATAGATAAAATGTTCTTCTGTATATGTGAACCTATATTTAATCATATCTGTGACATTTCTTATAATTGTAGCTTTTCATCATTATTGTTTCTAGAAACTTCAGTAACATACATTTGCAAGGATACTTCAAACTTGGTGTTGTTAAACTTCAGTAAAAGTTTACTGGACTATTTCATTATCTTTCAAAGATGTTCCCTAATGATACATTTTAAGGTTCGAAATAGGACTTGTTTCCTACTAAACTCAAATATTTTAGCTCCTCTGAAATGAAAAGCCCAAAAATAGATAAATTTAAACTTATATTCACCAATTAATGCTTCAGTAGTTTATCTTATTTGGAAATGATTTGTTTTAATGAATATTTATTATTTCATTTAAACTTACTTATGCCCTCAGGTTTAAAGTTAGCAACTATATATTTTTTTTTTTTGCATTTTTAAGAAACAGTAAGCAAACCTGGCTGTCATTCAAGTTAATTTCTACTGCTGATCAATTTTGTAACAGATAATATGTGTTTATTTGAGTGTAAACTTAGGTCAAATAAAAGTTGTATGTCTGTTCCATTTGACCCAGATAGATTTTAACTTTTATTAATGTTTAAATGGAAGCAAAGGTTTTTATTTTCAATCATTACTTATCATGTTATTATAAAAATTTTGTTGGATGTTACTTAACTTTGAGATAACAATTTATTTAAATATTAATTTGAATAGGAGTCAAATGAAGTTTTGCGAATACTATTCATCACTCATATTTAGCAGAATATTATATGTGTGTGTGTGTGTGTGTGTGTGTGTGTGTGTGTATTTGTAGATAGAATTCTCTCAGCCTTTGTTATAAGAGATAAAGCATGCACCAAATATAATAATGCAGTAGTAGAAACACACTAGATTCCAAATAAAAAATGAAATGAAATAAAGTAAGTGGAGAATACGTGTTTATAGAGTAAAAACTGTAACTTGAGCTGCTTTTTCATTTTCCCAGTAAGAAGTGATTTAAAGAAAGGATTTTTATTGGTTTTACTGTTTTGCCCAGCCTACTTATATAACAATAATCTTAAAAGTTTTTATTAATAAAAACATTACCCTGGTATTGGAGTGAACGCTGAATGGTTAGAGAAAGAGAACATGCCACATCCAACTTTACCTTGCCAATTCCTCAGCTGATCCTGTTTCCTCAGACTGAAAGTCTTTGAGTCCTCACCTGAATGGATCCCAGCTGAACTGCTGCTGAAAGCTAAAACCTTAAAAAGGGTCTAGTTCCTGGTCCTCGTGCTTTATATACCTTACTGCTTTCTGACATCACTTCCTGGGATTAAAGGCGTGTCACCGCGCCTGGCTGTTTCCAGTGTGGCTTTGAACTCAGAGATCCAAATAGATCTCTACTCTAGAATGCTAGGTTGCTGGATGTTTTTAAAATATAATTAAAAGAAAGTTACATCACCCCCTCCCCTTTTCTTCCTCCAACCACCCCTGTTACTCTCTCTCTCAAATACCTACCATGTATTAATAGGTCTTTTTCTTTAATGTGTGTGTGTATGTGTATCACAACTATATATAATAAAATCTGCTGAGTCTCTTTTTGTTGGTGTTGTGTGCGTATATGTTTTAAAGGCTGAAAAGGTTTAAACTGCTCTGCACAGGACAATCAGTGAGAGTGCTCATCTCTGCGAGAGGAACATTCTCCTTTTCCAGTAATCATTTGTTCTTAATAGTTCTTCATCTAGGGATCGGACCCCATGAAATATTCTGTTTTCTACATTATCATGCCCTTTGATAAGGGCTACTGCCCTGGCTGGTCTTATAAGACCATTTCAGAGTATCCAAAGGTATTCTGGATCTTACTATTTTTCTGCTTCCTTTTCGTGTTGATCCCTAAGCCATAGAAGCAGGAGGTGGGATACAAAATGATCCATGTTGATCTCTTCATTGTGTACCCTTGGAGTTTCTGGGATGCTCTCTGTTTGCTAAAGAGTGGTAGCTACACTTTTCTCATGATTATAAGCATAAGATTTAGAGTGCAGAAAGGGATTTTGCTGGTTTAGCAATGTGACAGAGAGTCTTTCCTAAATTCATGAATTCACTAGCCTTAGAACGATTTTAATATTTTTGAAAAAGGATCTCATGTAGCCCAGGCTGATACTGAAGATTCTATCTGGACAAAATGATCCTTCAATTTTTTTGACTTCATGTCTTTACCTCTTGAAAGCTGGCATTACTCATTTTTACTACTACATTTAGCACAGAAAATCTATTTTAAATACTTTTGTTTTGTTATTAGCAAGAAAGCATCATATAATACTGTTTTGAGACATCTGTGACCCACCCTCATGAAAAAGTGTCCCTAAGGTAGACTATTGTATTTGTGTTAAAAGTTCTAAAAGTGTCCATGCTATTTTGTATAACCCCTGCAAAAATTAAATTACAGTACAATCACACACCATTAAATAATGTGCAATCTTATTTAGCTGGAGTTCTAAACATCATGTAAACAATAGGGAATCTAGCCAACAACTTCCTCTTCTTAAGACTTCATTGGACATGAATATTTCCATCCAGTATTCAACAGGAAATGGTGAGTTTCCCCAACATGAGTGAGCAATGAAATAATGAATATCAAAGTCAAGAATAAAAATGGCAATAGTATTCAGATCCATAAAGGACATTTCCTAAAATTCACCCACTGGTCTGTGGAATCATAAATGAAATGCAAGATACCTCCTGGGAGCTTAGAGCAATTTACTCACTGGCATCATAAATCTCTCCTCAGACAACAAAAAAACAGGCAAAATTTTATATTATTTTTTTTTTGTATGGGTATGTTCAATAGCTTTCCTCTGGAGGTCAGAAGACAACATTCAGGAGCAAGTTACGTCCTTCCACTATGCAAATCAAGGATCAAACTCAGAACACTGGTATTATGAGCAGTTGCCCTGACCCCTGAGCCCTCTCACTAGTCCTAGATATTATACTGAATATAAATTATTGAGATCTGCCTATAATATGCATAATTCTACTCACTTATTACCTTTATTTGGGCATTTAAAATGTTCTTTTAATAAGCTTTATTAATTGGCAAACTAGAGTGTTTAAACATGTCAAGAAGCAGAAAAGAGACATATACTCATTTGATTATGTAGGCAACATGAAGAGGAAGAGAGAAGGTATACATCCATTACACACACACACACACACACACACACAGTGAGAAATGAGAATTGAGAAGGTCTTTAGGATCCGTAGGAATTTCTTTTCACTTTACATTGATTGGGGTTTGTGTTCTTTTTAGGTTTTTTTTAGACTGTAACTTATTTGCAAAATTTCACTTTCCTTTTCTCATTCCAAACCATTCCAGATATCATCTCACTTTCCTTCAAATCCATTGGCTCTTTTTTCAATAATTAATTCAATAATTGGCCTATAATTTCAATAATTTTCAGTAATAATTTTATATGACATGGGTTATCTGTTATATAATATACAAATTTTATAACACATATGCAATTATATATATATATATATATATATATATATATATATATATATCCCTAAATATAACCTATTATGGCCATGAAATCTGACTTGTATGTTTTCAGAGCTGACTGTTAGACACAGGGCAACTACTCAGTGTGTTCTTCCCTGGGGAATACCAGCTCTCTGGCTCCCAACTTTCTTCAGTTACCTGTACTTCCGTGCATAGGGCTGAAGCTTTGTTGATCTTTCCCCCACTCATTTTGTTGTATTGGCTGGTATCAGTCTGATTATAAAGAGAGCTGATTGGATCTTGCCTCGAATTGTACGTGAAAAACCCATATCTTGGAGTTCGGATATTTTATACAGATGTCAACAAGCAAGGAAAGGCAGGTTACAAATCAGAAAATTTAAGTAAAGTGGTTCAAAGTCCTTATAATTAAGTTCAAAAATGGGAATTGTATGCTATTCTGTTGGTATTAATGGATTTTTCAGAACTCTCAATATAGTTACTGACTCTCAGTTTGCTGAAAGAACGGTATTACATACTGAGACTGGAGAATTTATCCCTGATGCTTCAGAATTAACTTCACTATTTATTCAATTACAAGATACAATTAGGGAAAGAGTCATCCTTTATATATAACTCACAATCCGATCCCATACTGGTCTGCCAGGCCCTCTAGCACAAGGTAATGATGAGACTGATAAATTATTGATAGGAAATGTGCTGGAGGCCTCAGAATTTCATAAGAAACATCAT
>NC_050454.1:46260008-46355329 GCF_903995425.1 Onychomys torridus | reverse complement strand
TTTTAGCTCATATTTGGTCAGCTGTGTGGGTGAGACTACAGTTATATCTTTGGATGTTACTAGGAGACACAATCTTCCAGCAAACTTCCTGACCCTTACAACCTTTCTAACTCTCTTCCACAACATTCTGTGAACTTTAGGTGTGGGATTGTTTTAATGATGTGTCCATTTCCACATCTCTGTGTTTTTATTGGTTATGGTTTACTACAGTAGTCTCTGTATGTTACAAAGAGATGTTTCCTTAATGAGGGGCAAGTGAGGACTACAGTTATATGTATACAAGTGATCTGATAGGAGAGATGGGAAAAGGGTGGGAGTTGGCTACTTGGGAAAGGAAGAGGGAGGCATATACAGAAGAAGGAAAGGTAGGTAAAATGACAATGTGGATTTCTTAAAAACTACAAGGAATCATACTATTTAAAAAATAATACATGCACTTGTTTCAGTGTATAATTTTTATTTATTTATTTATTTGTATTATTATTATTATTATATATGTGTTTTAATTTTACATATTAGCCATGGGTTCCACTGTCCTCCCCCTTCCCGCCCCAACTCCCACGTTCTCTCCATCCCCTCCTCTCCATTCCCATCTCCTCCAGGGCCAAGACTCCCCTGGGGATTCATATAAACCTGGTGGATTCAGTACAGGCATGTCCAGTCCCCTCCTTCCAGGCTGAGCAAAGTGTCCCTGTGTAAGCCCAAGGTTCCAAACAGCCAGCTCATGCACTTAGGACAGGTGCTGGTCCCACATCCTGGATGCCTTCCAAACAGTTCAAGCTATTCAATTTTCTCACTTATCCAGAGGGCCTGATCCAGCTTGGGGCTCCACAGCCTTTGGTTCATCATTCATGTGCTTCCATTCATTTGGCTATTTGTCCCTGTGCTTTTTCCAATCTTGTGCTCAACAATGCACACTCTTACAGTCCCTCTTATTTCTCGACAATTGAATACCTGGAGCTCCACTTGGGACCTGGCTGAGGATCTCTGCATCCACTTCCATCAGTTATTGGATGAGAGTTCCAGCATGACAGTTAGGGTGTTTGGCCATCTGATCACCAGACTAGATCAGATCAGGCTTTTTCTCGACCATTGCCAGCAGTCTACAGAGGATATATCATTGTGGACTTCATGGAACCTCTCCAGCATTCTGCCTATTCCTGTACTCATGTGGTCATCATTTATCATGGTCTGTTATTCCTTGTTCTCCCTTTCTGTTTTTGATCCAGCTGGGATCTCCTGCTCCCCTAAGCTTTCTTTCCCACAAACCTTGCCCTTCATTACTCCCAATGTCGTCCAGGTTGTTCATGTAGATCTCATCCATTTCTCTGTCATTGGGTGAAATCTGTGTCTTTCCTAGGGTCCCGTTTTCTAGGTAGCCTCCCTGGAGTTGTGTAGCAGTCTAGTCATCATTGTTTTACATCTAGTATCCTCCTATGAGTGAGACATACCATGTTTGTCCTGAGTCTGGGTTACCTCACTCAGGATGATTTTTTCTGGATCCATCCATTTGCCTGCAACTTCATGATGTCATTGTTTTTCTCTGCTGAGTAGTACTCCATTGTGTATATGTACCATATTTTCTTTATCCATTCTTCAGTTGAAGGGCATCTAGGTTGTTTCCAGGTTCTGGCTATTACAAATAATGCTGATATGAACATAGCTGAGCAAGTGCCCTTGTGGTATGATTGAGCATTCCTTGGGTATATGCCCAAGAGTGCTACAGCTGGGTCTTGGGGGAGATGGATTCCCAATTTTCTAAGGAAGTGCCATACTGATTTCCAAAGTGGCTGTACAAGCTTGCATTCCCACCAGCAGTGGAGGAGAGTTCTCCTTGTTTCACATCCTCTCCAGCATAATCTGTCTTCTGTGTTTTTGATCTTAGCCACTCTGACAGGTGTAAAGTGGTATCTCAGAGTCGTTTTGATTTGCATTTCCCAGATAATTAGGGATGTTGAGCAATTCCATAAATGTCTTTCAGCCATTTGAACTTCCTCTGTTGAGAAGTCTCTGTTTAGTTCTATAGCCCATTTCTCAATTGGACTGTTGGGCATTTTGATGTCTAATTTCTTGAGGTCTTATATATTCTGTAAATCAGCCCTATGTCAGATGTGGGGTGGTTGAAGACCATTTCCCATTCTGTAGGCTGTCACTTTGTTTTGTTGACTGTGTCCTTTGCTCTACAAAAGCTTCTCAGTTTCAACAGGTCCCATAGATTGATTGTTTCTCTTAGTGTCTATGCTACTGGCAGTGTATAATTTTAATTTCTTTTTTTTCTCAACTAGGCTGATGATATTCTCTTCAGGAAGAAAAGACTGCCTAACAGAAAACTCAATACCAGGCATGAGAAGTGCCCTCTGATGTGTTGATCTGGGATACTTAAGAGACTTGAAAATAAGAAGGTACTATAGTTGCCCTGGATTAGTTGCCCAGAAGTAGAAGAAAAGTCCTTATTGCTGAAGATACCATGTACTTCAGACACAAGAACCAGAGGCACCTGAAATGTAAGTCACTTGAATGATCTCTCTCTGCAGACCAGATTTCATGGTACCATAAGGCTTCATGCAAACTTCTAAAGTAAGGAGGCCATCAACAAATCAATAGTTCTAGCCATTTATGAGGCTTATAAACCACATCATTTACCAGTTTAGAACAATAAACCTAGTATTGAAGTAGTGGCACACATACCTTGGTAGTAAACAAGCATTCTGTATTTGTATTTGAGACTCACTCAAGAAGATGAAGACCATACCTGGTACTAGAAACCCAGTAAATTACTCAATGCTAGATAAATAATGTTTATTGAAGGAGAATCTATATCTATTACTTCATAAAACTAGGAAAATATCCAACAACAATTTATAAATATTTATCCTTACATGTGGTGTATTTGTATTTCCAAGTTCTTTTTTTGACACCTGATCTCGTTGTTTACATTTTTATATAATTTCTTAAAAAAAAACATTCATTTCTGATTCTGAAACTTAAGCTAATTATTTTGGACCAAGAGAATTATATATCTGTTAGATGCAGATATATGTTTTTATGAGAATAATTGGTATGAATATAAACATATATATTCATGGCTGAAATCCAGAAATGTTAAGGAAAATATATTTAATCCTCAAAGCATGCATTAATATGTTTAATGCTAATTGCTTCCATTTGCTTTTATATCCAAATACACAAGAATTATGAGTGTGTGGGTGTGTTTGAATATATCTTGTGTTGATCTATATATTACAATTGTATTACTTGAATTCTTAATTACAGTCCTTTCACAAACCAGTGCATCATCATGAAAACTTCCAGGTTTTAACATTTTTTTTTTGTATTTTTTAATAATTAAAACCTATAGGATTTCATTCCTTTTGGCATCTATATTCAACATATCTGAAACACTGAAGGTCTTCTCTAGGCTTTAAGTAATTGAATTAAATGAGTAACTTCTTAAATAAATAAATTAAGTGAACTTAAGTGAATGGTCAGTTTGAAATAAGGAGCAAGAAAATTAAATACACCCTGTGTTTACTTGTCTTTATAAGATTTTAGTTTCTAAAAAATGTAATGATGTGATAAAGTGTGTCTGAGTGAATAACTACATCAAATCTGAGATAGAATTGTATCATCTGGATTTCAATATCATTAGAAAGAACTACCATAACAAAATGGAGCCACTTTTATATAAAATTAGGGGGAAAACCTTATTATTAAACTACAAGCAAGTATCTTGTCCTCAAACAGTGAAAAGAAAATGTTTGGATTTGCCAAAATCCACTGAGCATTTTGTCATTATTTAAACAGTATCATGATATAAGATCAATGTTGCATTTCAGAATGCCAAAGTACTGTTTTTGTCTGTTCTACAGCAGTCACACATTTCCATAAAAAGGTGTTGATAAAAATATATGGCTTTAAGTGAAATTTATGAAGGAAATTATTGTAGTATTTAAGTGTAATTTGTATGGAGATTAACAAGAGTTACAGTATCAAATGACACTGAAAAGAGGAACTTCCTTTTGACCACCCTTCCTATAGTTTAGAAAAGATTACTGATACTCAAGCCTTAACCTTCCATGCAGTATACCCCTCATTCACTTCAGCTTTTTTATCATGGATATAGAGAGAACATATTTATTAGAAACAAAACTGTATGCATTGTGACTATGTCAACTTGGAATGTTTTTTCTAAAAATATGATGTAAAACTCCCCTTTTCCTGTGCACTGAAAAGTGCACAGTGTTAAATAATCTAGAAGATATAAGTCATATGTTTTATATAAAATTTATCACATAAGTATAATATCATCAAATTCATTTTTTAAATAAAGTATATTTCATATATTACAGACAACTCTATTGCTTCTGCTAGCCCATTGCCTATGAGACTCTACTTCTTTCTTTATACTATCACAGATCTATAGTGATATTTTATTTGTATTGAAATGTGATTTTATTTGTATGTCAATAAAGTTGCCTTGAGGTCAGAGCAAGCCAGAGCAGAAGCTGAGCAGTAGTGGGGCACGCCTTTAATCCCAGCACTTGGGAGGCAGAGCTAGGCGGATCTCTGTGTGTTCAAGGACACAGCCAGCAGGGCAGACACACGCCTTTAATCTCAATACCAACCATAGACGACCTGGAGGTCTGTACAAACAGGCAGTGACAAGGAGGTCATGTGGCTGGGTTTACAACCAATGAGAAAACAGAACAGAAAGTCTTTAAATAGACAGGACACACAGAAGTAGGTCTCTTGCGGAGAGGAGGAACCGCAGAAGCAGTGAAGGGTAAGGTTTTCTGCTTTTGCTCTGACCTCCTGGTTTTTAACTCTGCAATCGGTTCTGTGTTTCTTATTTAACACGCAGGATACATCTACAATTGGCGCCCAACGTGGCAAGAATTCATTAAAAAACCGCTTGCCTTGGCAGTGGGTCCGGCTTCCCGCCTGGGCGGGCCTGGCTCCCTAGCTCCGGCTTAGCCCGGCCTAACCCGGGCCTAGCTCAGCTTAGGACTCAGGCCCAACCTGCCTTAGCTACGAGCGGTTACAGCTGCAGCTGGAGGTACTTGCTTAAAAAGCCAGTGCTACAAACAACTCAGGCCTACGGGAGCTACCGCTAATTGCAGGAGCTACACGCAACTGCAGATAGGCTGCTTTTGGCTGAAACGCCAGCGCACATGGTCCATCGGAGCTTAAGGAAGCCAGAGCCCAGGCTCGACTCGGCTCAGACCGCAACATTGAAGCGGTTGGATTCAAGCTTTTAGTCCAAAAGTGGCTACGCTTTCTCTCTCTCTCTCTCTCTCTCTCTCTCTCTCTCTCTCTCTCTCTCTGGATTCCCACCTCGGATGCTAGGTAGCTGTTTGGAAATTCCCTCGGATTTCTACTGTTCTACGCAGAATTGGTAAGTCATTTATATCAGATATTTTAAAGGAAACTATTTTAAAAAGATTTTTTCCACATTAAAAAAAAATGGGTTTTATGTGTACATTGGAAGAAAATTGGGCTTTGTTTGAAATTTTAGGCAGTATGGTAATGGAACAACTATATGAGAAGATTAATGTTGATCGAATTATGTACATTATTAATCTTCTTATCCTTATTTTACTATTTAAAAAGATGGTCAATTTAAGTGCCAGGATAAAAATTTCAGAAAAACCTGTTAAACCTGTTAAAATGAATTATAGAGAAATTCAGATTCAGACAGAAGAAATTAACAGTGAAGTTGTTTCAGGATTGGATTATAAGGTTACAGAAAGAAAGCCTGTTTTCACACAATCACCCTTAATTTATCCGGTAACCATACAACAGCAGCCTGGTCAAATGACTACACAAAATATTTGGACTCCAGTTGAAATGTTAGACTTACGAAGGTTTAAGGAAGCAATAGTATCTTATGGCATGCATTCTCCATATGTAAAACAAATGTTAAACTCCTGGGCAACTTATAATAGAATTATATCACAGGACTGGTGGGAGCTGGCACAGGCGGTTCTGGAACCCGGACAGCAGCTCTAGTGGCAAATGTGGTTCAAACAGGAAGCTAAAAACATAGCAAAACAATGTAGTGATAGAGGTATACAAATCTTCCAGGATCAGCTTGTTGGAGAAGGCCAATATGCTGCAGTACAAACACAATGTTTATATGATATGCAAACTCTAATTCTATGTCGAATAGCAGCCTTGAATGCATGGGATAGAGTTGAGGAACCAGGGAAGAAAACTGAGTCATTTACAAAGGTTATACAGGGCCCAAAAGAATCTTTCACAGATTTCTTACAAAGACTGACTTTAGCAGTAAAGAGAATGGTCCCAAATTCAGAAGCTAGCCAGATAATAATTGAATCTTTGGCTTTTGAGAACACAAATGAAGCATGCAAGAGAATAATCAGGCCGTTCAAGGTGAGATCTGCACTCTTGGAAGATTGGATTAGAGACACGGTTAATGTTGAGGCTCATGATCATGATAATATGTGGGTATGAGAAGCAATTTCAAGAGGTTTGAGGAATGTTAGAAGTTTTGGATGTGGAAAGCAAGGACATTTGAAAAGGGACTGTAAACAGGGCACTTCTAGAAACAATGTTTCTTCAAGGAACAATGGCAACAGAATGCCCCTTCCTTCAGGAGTATGTAGAAGGTGTGGTAAGGGAAGACATTGGACTAATGAATGTAGATCAACAAGGGACAGACAAGGTAATACTTTGCCTCAGTCTTTGGGAAACTCCCAGAGGGGCCTCAGGCAGGCCCCTACAGTGAATCCAGTTCAGACCTTTCCTGCAATCATAGAGGAGACCCCTACTCAGAGCAGTTAAATGACCAAATGCCTATTGGAATAAACCAGGCTACTCAGAGTAATGGAAACAACTGAGACAGAGAGAACAGAAAATTCAGGAGAGACCATAAAGAAAATTTTTTGGCAAACTTCTATAAATGAACAAGACCAAAATTAACAATAAAAAATAAATGGTGTTTTGTTGTCTGGTCTGGTAGACACAGGTGCTGATGTTACCATAATTGCACCAGAATTTTGGCATCCATCTTGGCCTCTTCAGGAGGTAAATGTTCAACTGTTAGGAATTGGAACATTATCTCAAGTTAAACAGAGTGCAAGATGGCTCGAATGTATAGGCCCAGAAGGACAGAGAGGCAGATTAAAACCATATGTGGCTAACATAGCCTTGAACCTGTGGGGTCGAGACCTGTTACAACAATGGACTACTCAGATTAACATCCCTCCAACCTCAGAAATAAATAATAAACTAGCACATGTTTCAGAGAAATATTAGAAGGTATTATTCTAATGAGTGGTCACCAGCCATCCATATTATATAAGAACAGGGCAGAAAAACTGATGATCTTCCAAAGGCACCAACAGCTCTACCTTTAAAATGGTTAACAGATAAGCCTGTATGTGTTCATCAATGGCCTTTAACAACAGAGAAACTCCAGGCTTTAGAAGAGCTGGTAGAAGAACAGTTAAATGCTCAGCATATTGAAGAATCTACCAGCCCATGGAATTCTCCTGTATTTGTTATTAAAAGAAATCTGGTAAATGGAGAATGGTAACCGACCTTAGAGCAATTAACAAAGTAATTCAGCCATGGCTCTCTACAATTGGAATTCTTTGCCTACTCAGCTCTCTTTTTGTCAATAGTAAAGGTTTTAAAAAAGGATTTTTTCCATAACCTGGCAACAAGCCAAGGAAATTGTAAAGAAATGTCCTACTTGTTCCTTCTACAATCAGACACCATTATCAGCAGGATGTAACCCAAAGGGTACTCAGAGGAATGAAATCTGGCAGATGGATGTGTTTCACTTTGCAGAATTTGGAAATTGAAATATGTACACCATACTAATCAATACTTATTCAGGATTTCAATGGGCAACTGCTTTGAGTTCTGAAAAAGTTGATTCTGTAATCACTCATTTGCTAGAAGTTATGGCCATCATGGTTATACCTGCACAAATTAAAACTGACAATGCTCCAGCATATGTCTCTATTAAAATGAAACAGTTTTTTGCTTATTATAATATAAAGCATATTACAGGTATACCACATAATCCTACAGGCCAAGCAGTTATAGAAAGATCCAACAGAACTCTAAAGGACATGATAAATAAACAAAAAGGGGTAACAAAAACCCCCAGAAATAGACTGCACAATGCTCTATTAACTTTGAATTTTCTCAGTGCTAATGAGAAAGGAACAACAGCTGCAGAGAGACATTGGTTAATAGAAAAAACAACAGAATTAAATCAGCCTATATACTTCAAGGATGTGCTGACCTCAGAATGGAAACCAGGGCATGTGTTACGTTGGGGACGAGGTTTTGCTTTTGTTTCTGCAGGAGAAGATAAGATGTGGGTACCATCAAAACTGATAAAGGTTCGATTTGAACAAGAGAGACCTCTTAATTAGAAGAGGTGATAGTTCATCAACCAACATGACCATCCAATTTAAACTCACTTATACCATTAATACATGCCTTTTCATTTAATCTGATGTAATTTGCCAAAAGGGGACCTCCCCAAAATTAGTCTTGGGGAAGGGTTTTTGTTTTTGTCTTTTAGGAGAATGAAGGCTAAGGAATCTGAAGAACACTGGACAAATGAGACAACTGAAGAAAAAGGACAAATCATCTGTCCCTGGAAAAAGAGTAAAATGGCCTATTGGTATATCATCTACAAAATTTCATAAATTCTTTCTAAATGTTTGTTTCTGCTCTTCTCTAAAAAAATTAATACTCTTAGTCTTCTTGTAGTCCCAGTTCAATTAAAACTTCAAGCTGATTTTGGAGTTGGAGAATGGCTCTCTCCTCCTTTAAACTCAAGCATGTTGTTAAAAGGAAAATGAAAACTCCCTGTATCATACCAGAAGAAAGAGCCATCTTCTGACATGGGACAGGAGAAAAACCAAATTAATTAAGGGACTATTCTATTACTAATCTCAATTCTTTGACTCTATTCTGATTCTTTAAACTTTTCTTAAAGTATGAATTTTATATTAAAATTCACAAGATATATATATATATATATATATATATATATATATATATATTTTAAACTTTGTTAAGATAATAATGGTCATATGAGTACTAATTAATTTAGAGAAAAGGCTTTGATTAGCTGCCTATACATGTCTTTGTGTTCGAGTCTCTTTTCAGTTTTCTGCAGGAAATCACGGCCAGGCCTAACATCAAATGAAATCTCCAGGAAGAAGATGGGGCCCCACAATGACAATTCCACGTGGAAAATAATATCACTAAGATGACAAACATCATCTACAGATCAGCTGTGGACTACAAAGTGCTTAGAGCAATTCTGAGTTGGCTAGCTGAGATGATCCAGTTTCAAAGACTGCTTGAATAAGGACTTGAGATAAACCCTGAACTTTGGCATTATGGATAACAAAGAATATAGTTATCTTTCCTAGAATTTGTCAATTAACCCCAAATTTTTCTTTGCAGAATAAAGATAACTTCGCCCATACCCAGCAGGAATCAATTTTAAGAATTCAATGCCCACATTCCCAAAGGGGTGGTGTGGGGTGGGTGGTTTTTTGGTCTTTTTATGGGTATTGGGTCTGGGATAGTTTTCATTGTTTAGGAGGTTGGTTACAAGTTGTTTTTAAGGGTTAGGAAAAGGGCTAGGCAAAAGGTGCTTGTTAAAAAAAAAAAAGAAAAAGAAAAAAGAAAAAGACAATTACTAGTTTTAAATACTTTATATTCAATTGGATTGTTTTATATTGTATACAAATTATTATTATTGAGATTGAGATTGTTAGAATATACCATATACGTATTTCTAATCTTGTTCGAGATATTGTATTTATACCATTCATTTAACAATGTAATGCAATTTGCTAATCCTTGAATGTTAGTTTTACCAACTACTAGGATATATAGAAATGAAAATTAGTGGTTAGACATTACAATTGAACTTGTAGTCATATTAGGTGTGTTTTCAAGATCAAACAGATATATTTTAGATAGACAGGTCATCTTCAAACCCTTCAGAGATCTACAGAATATGGCATTTAAAATGTTTTAATAACTTAAGAATTTTTCTTTTTTGCTATGACTATGAGACATGACGGCTCCTGGCAGTACCAATCTACTTCAGAGAAAATATGGGCATTGAAGAAACTGCATATGGAGCTAACTTTCATTGTGGCAAAAGTCAGCCACTGGACAACAAAGTATCCTCGAATCAACTGCTGACAAACAGGACAGACAGGACATGAAACCAAGGACTACCAATTCTTGCCAAAACAAGTGTGGTTGTGGCTTTAACAAAAGGCATCTTCTGAAGCCAGGACAATATGGCACCATCCCTGAAGTGAGGGTGCCCTTTTCTTCAAAGGCAGCTGAACAGGGAGTGGGCCAATGGCTTCTGATGTGCAATGGAACAACAGATTCTTCTTGAAGAATAACTAAGCTCACCTCTCTTAATAGTAGACTGGCGTTTAATAGAGAGATGTGGAGAAGAACAGGATGCCAAGATGAAGCCACATATACACAGCCAAGAAAAATGGGCAGCTGAATTGAAAAGACATCAATAATTTCCAGAATTTAAAATCCTGAATCATGACATGACACTAATGGAATTCATTAGTTTCTGGTACATGGACTGCTCTCACCAAATGTGAGGTCAAACTGTTGACCTTGTATACATCTTAGTTCACAAAAGAGTCTGTCAGATACGCTAAGCCTATAGGCTGAAGATGATGCCCCAACACTGTGGAGAAACCTCAGGTGACTGTCCAGGCAGCTGGCTGTTTCTGTCAACTGACATTTTTTTTGAAGCTGCTTGCATGCACTTCTTGTTTTTATTTTTTATTAGGTAGTATTATTTCCTTCTTGGGTCTCTGAGGGAGTTGAAGATCAGTTAGTTATAGTTATAATTATCTTTGTTAAGGATTTCAGAAAAACTCACTAAGAGCTGTAAGTGTATAAATTTGAAAGATGTTATAAGACAGTTCCGTTAGCTATATAAGTTAGGATAAAAAAGTGAATCAGGTACATTCTGGACTTACCAAAATAGGATAGATAATGGAATTATTTTCTCTGAATTTGTCAATTACAAATGGACTAGACATTGTTTAGGTATTTATTGTTTGTATATATGGTATATATAGTTATTGTACTTTTGTATATAGTTTTTCTTTTATTAGTTATAACTTTTTCTTTTTTTCTTTTTATTAAAATAGAAAAGGGGAAATATAGTGATATTTTATTTGTATTGAAATGTGATTTTATTTGTATGTCAATAAAGTTGCCTTGAGGTCAGAGCAAGCCAGAGCAGAAGCTGAGCAGTAGTGGGGCACGCCTTTAATCCCAGCACTTGGGAGGCAGAGCTAGGCGGATCTCTGTGTGTTCAAGGACACAGCCAGCAGGGCAGACACACGCCTTTAATCTCAATACCAACCATAGACGACCTGGAGGTCTATACAAACAGGCAGTTACAAGGAGGTCATGTGGCTGGGTTTACAACCAATGAGAAAACAGAACAGAAAGTCTTTAAATAGACAGGACACACAGAAGTAGGTCTCTTGCGGAGAGGAGGAACCGCAGAAGCAGTGAAGGGTAAGGTTTTCCGCTTTTGCTCTGACCTCCTGGTTTTTAACTCTGCAATCGGTTCTGTGTTTCTTATTTAACAAGCAGGATACATCTACACAGATCCAGTGAGAACATTTGGCACACATTAGAGTTGATCATCCATTTATAGAATACAACAGTATACTGTGACTGTACCAGTTCATTGTTTTCTTTTGAAGCTTTCACATGGAATAAGAACACAAGTATTTGGATCATCTAATTGTGTGAATTCATGAAATGCAACCTTGCATCCTCATGTGCGTGCTGCTGGGAGACCTAGGTTACTGTCTACATTTTTTTTTTTTTTTGTTCTGAATAAAACTGCAGAAATCAAATCCAACAGTTTTTGGCAAGAAAACTCCCTTTTATAATGCACCTCCTCCCTTTGGGACATAAAGATTTCTATTCTTTGAAGACCCAGCATTTTCAATGCCTTACACCTACACTGGCAAAGTGAGATATATCCCCCCCCATATATTTCAACATAAAAGTTGATTTGACATTTTCACACATTATTCTTCACACTTTCAATGCCCAGAAAATAAGAGCCACTTGGGGTCTGCTTCTGTTATTAACTCTACAGTAATTAATACAATTTGAATTAGTTAATGTAACTTATTTTTTCTTAGCTTTCTATAACAATATTCCTCTTGTATTCAACAGTCTTTCTGTGATAAAAAAGACTGTATAGTGCCTGGCTTAATGATTATAGATATGTCAACATCAAAGCTATCTTTCAGAACTTTACCTTAAAAACCTATAGTTTATAGCATACTTATGAAGATAAAATTTATCTTTGTACTATTATCAGTAATGGCCATTTTAATTACATAAAGATATTACAATCATTTGATTATTACTCAGAAAATTTATTTAGACACATATCTTCAATAGTATATGAAAAGAAAGAGTATAGACAATTCTTTTATACCTAATATTTAAACATTTTAATGTCTTTTCAAAATTACACTTATAAAACAGCCTTTATAATGTACATATTTCCCAGAGCCTGCCCCAGAACTTGCCAAGAACTTCCTGTAAAATGCCAGAAAGTTAAATATTTCAGGCATCTATGCCAAATGATTCCCATCAGAAGTACAGAGTAGGTTCAGACTGTGAAAGCAGATAAAGACAATAACACATCATTGTGGCAATCTGCTTTGTTCTATTTCTGGATGTTTGCATAAGTTTTCAATGACTGCAATAGCAAAATACAATACAGCAGGTGTTTGAAACAATAGAACTCTATTTTCTCACAGTTCAGAAGCCTAGAAATCCACCATAAAATTGTTGGGAATATTGATTTGCTCTGACACCTGTTTCTTTGGCTTCAGATGACTGCTTTTTCCTGTATCCTCACATGCTCTTTTCCACATGAACATGTGTCTCTTTGTCCAGATCTCCCCTGTCATGAAATTGCACATACTTAATGTGGGCTTCCTTAGAACTTCTTCTTAACTACTTTTAAGAGGATATTTACCAAAATATAGAAACACTTTCATAAGGTTTGTAGCCCCCAACCATTTATTTTGAAGAAAAAAAAAAACAACAGTTCACCGACTGTTCATATTTTCAATTATTTAAAACTGTAATATTTGATAGTACTCACACCTTTAGAAAGATAATGAAATTTTAGGTTTCCAACCACTTCCTTAGAATTTTGTCCCCTCTGTTAAGTTCTATGCTTGAATCCAATTTTTTAATCAAGCTGCATACACTTGGCCATGAATAAAAAATTTTATATGATTATTTAATTCCATATACAAACTTAGAATGAATTAATATATATATACCATGACTTCTGTGGCTTTGACATATCTGATCATAGGATATACCTTACTTTTTCAAATTGTACTTAATTTTCATAAAGACACACACATTCACACATATAAAATGTTTTATGTTTGCATATCATTAAAATTATAGGCAGATATTTTATATTTTTATATTTCATATATCTTATAT
Source organism: Onychomys torridus (assembly GCF_903995425.1). NCBI lineage: Eukaryota > Metazoa > Chordata > Mammalia > Rodentia > Cricetidae > Onychomys > Onychomys torridus. Next base: position 46,341,775 of record NC_050454.1, on the reverse strand, counting down.
CATTGCAGATGCATATTATCTTTTTGTTCACGTATATAGCCATGTGATAGTCTAGAATTAAAGCTCTTCTAAAAGCTGACTGAAAAAAAATCAACATTTGGGGAATAAAGGTGATAACAGGATGAGTTCATACATTCAAGTTCTTTACTTGCAAGTTCCACTTGATTTCATGACCTTGGTTACCTCCCACAAAGTGATGATGAGAACCTATTCCTGAAGACACCACAGACTTTAGAATGGTGACTTGGAGAAATATAGATGGATCTGACCTTGGACCCTCCTTCCTGAGTACTAGCTCTCATGGTACCTGAAGGTCCAATGCTAGCTGCAGAGGGAGAAAACTCATTAAGAGCCTTACAGAAATGTATTGTCAACAAATTACAATAATGATCCAAATGTCAAAATATTTTTAAAGGTGCAACAATGGCAACTTTATCTTGGAGGAAACCAATAGCTGTGTAAGTGGACTTGTGACCTAATGTGATAGAAATCATGGCTGACACTATAAACTTTACATACTACTAGTACTAGTGAGACAATGGACCTTTGAGGAAAACCCTTGACTGCCACTTTCATAAACTAATATCGTTCCCAATTGCATTTTAAATATTTTCCTCATATGCACAGCTAAGTATAGCTCTCATTCTTCATTATGTAAGTTTGTCTTTATAAGCACATGGAGATCATTATGGATAATCATAACTGGTTGAAGTGCAGAAAACAACATACCATAAATTTCTCAGGCCCAGTTGACATATCATCCAAGCAAACCCTCCACTTAAGATTCTGGATGAGAGCCGATGGAAAAATTGAAACAGCATTTTCTTGAGTCACCTTGGTTACTTATATTCTGTGATCAGAAAGATACTGCAAGCAGAAGTTTTGGAGGTCTCCAGAAATTCCTGTGTGTGTGTGTGTGTGTGTGTGTGTGTGTGTGTGTGTGTGTGTGTGTGTTGCCTCCTCTTCTTTTGGTTCCCCTCCCTTTGAATACATATAGAAGCAAAGTGATTTTACTAATATAATTAAGATCCAAGTGGATACATTTGGGATCAAACAAAAAAAGGAGGTTTTCTTAGTAAAGTTTACGGTTGTTTGGATGTTCCCATCATGAAGAAAGCAATTTGGAGAGGAGTGGTTTATTTGGCTTATACTTTCATATTACAGTTCATCATCAGAGGAAGTCAGGACAGGAAAAAACAAAAAACAGTAGGGGCTTGGAGGCAGGAGCTGATATAGATGCCATGAAAGAGTGAAGCTTACTGGCTTCCTTCTCATGGCTTACTCAGCATGCTTTTTTATAGAGCTCAGGAATACCCAGGAACAGCCCAGAGACAGCACCACCAATACTGGGATGGACCATCATTCATCAATTAAGAAAACACCTTACAGATGGATGTTATGCAGCTATTTTCTCAATCAAAATTCCCTCCTTTCATATAACTCCAGTTTGTGTTAAGCTTGCATGCAACTATACAACCCTTGTCGACTTGTTCCACAAAACACACCATTGTCAAGCTATAACCTTCCCTTTCTTGTTCTTCCCAAAGATCGCACATTTATATAAACAGACTATAGACATGCCAAATTTTAAAAGCCCCACAGTCCTTAAAAATTAAAACAATTAAAAAACTCTCTTTCTTTCAAATTGCCTGTCTCTTTTAAACTTCAAAGTTGCTCAACTGTGGGTTCCTGTTAAATACGTTCTCACTTTAACAGGGAAGAACCAAATCACAGTCACAAACTGATCCAAGTAAATTCAAACACCAGACGTGTGAATGACACAATTATCTTCTGGGTTCCTCCAAAGGGCTGGAGTCTGGTCTCTGGCTGTGCTCTCTACAGCACACACAGCTTGTCTTCTAAGCTCCATCTGGGTCCATTCTACAAATGCTGCTATCATTGGTGAACATCTGATGGCACTAGAATCTCCCAAAAATGCTGTGGTCCCTTGCTACAACTAGACTGTACTTTCACCAGTAGCATTTCCTGGGCTCTCTTTAGCGACTCCAGCTATGACACAAAGTACCAAGCCCCAGCTGCTCTCCATGACCCCTTCATGCCTTCATAACCAGTACCACCTGGCTTATTTTTATATTGCTAAGTTCAGTTGGCAGCATGAGGTACATTCTTGGCTGCTTCTGGAACACAGCTTCAGTGTGCTGTGCATGATGAAATACTTTCTAGAAGACGTCACCTTAGTGATTCTGGTCTCTTCTTAATCAGAGCTAATTCTTCAGTCCCAGCTGACCAGCATCCATTGTTGCAGGAAAGCAAGGTTTTTACTTCATTATGTCTGGTTTCTTATTAGTAACAACAGAATCTTCAGTTTCAGCAAAATAGACACCACACAATAGTCTTCACACAAAAGGCCCAGTGGAGTTTTCCTTTCGGTCTGAAACTTCGCAGACACTCCGTCATCTATACTTCTCTGATCTTATCTTCCAAGCTCCTAAAGAAGAACTCACATAGCTCTCAGTACTCAATGGATGTTCTAGCCCAAAGTTTAAAGTCCTTCCAGAATTCTCCCCCTCCCTCCCTTCCTCAAAACCATGAATCACTATTTTTTTAAAGCCTCACAGCAGGAATTATGGAGGTCTTTTCTCAACTGGCAATCACTCTTTTCAGATAATTATTCCCTGTCAAGTTGACATAAAACAAGCCAATGCAGACATTATATCATATAGGCCTGAAACATTCCTTGGATAGCTTAAAATGTACTGCATTATAAGATGCAGAGGAAGTATATGAGGATTCTGAGAGGTTCTATGTAGAGGATGCATGCCAAGGGAATCTGTGTGAGATGGAGTCATCTTTATAGCTACTAGAAAATGGGAATGCTTGATGAAACTTGAGTGGAAGAAGGGTGTTTCTCCAGGCAAAGTTCAAGCTGTGAATACACTGATATTGGCCCTGTTGGGTATAAGGAGCAGACTTAGAAAAAAAAAATGTCCCAGGCTGTTTCCCCTAAAATCTTCTATCATAAAAGCCATGTATATTGTTGTTCCAGGTTATGTTCAGATCATGAATAGTGGGGATCAAACCATTTTTCTATTATTTTCCCCTCCTATTTTGAAATTACAACATCTATGCAAGAAAAGAGGACAGTTGCTAACACATCCTCAGTAGAAATTGCAATAATTCTCTCTAGAATATTTGCATAAAAGATCATTTCACAGACACTTGAGAATCCATAGTTTCAGTGAATGGATTAAAATGCTGATAATCCCTATGACAATGTTTATTGGACATATTTTATAATTCAGGTTTTATTTCCTTAACCCTAAGGGAAAATACTGACTCCTGAATGAGGACAAGTAATAAAACAGTGTAAATTTTAATATGTGAAAGATAGTTCAAGCAATATTAAAAATTAGATATATCTAAATATAATGCTTGAAATAATGACACATTCACATCATAGTAGATAACTGCAATATAATTATAAACAATTATAAAGATGATACACAGGAACTGAAGTTATTAGCAAGCATTCTCATTAACAAAACAGGTTATTTTATGTATCTTGTTATGGGACTTTGTAGGAAATTATATAAATCACAAGATACCAATGAAATGTAGCTCCTGATGAATGACTTGTTAAAATTGAAAAATATTGGGTAGTGTTATTGATGATAAGGAGTTTGTGTTATGTTAAATCTATATAAAAGGATGCCTCAGACATCTCAAGGACCACTATGCTCAAAATTAAATGTGGCCAGTATGGCAGTAGGAGACACACATCATTTTATCTACTCAGCGAATATTAATATGGAATTTATTTCTGTGAAGTGATAAGATTTTTTTCTGATATACCCAAACTAATGGCTTATACCTTAGTTCTTGTAAATATGATATATGCTAGGATGTTTCATATAGCTTATCAGACTTTACAAGGTGGCAAGAGTTCTGTTCATGTAAATACCATAACAAATGAGAATAGGAACATATAAAAAGCTATAACTTTGATTAATCTCTATTGGAAATTAATAATTGCAATAGTTTTCAATAATTGCAGTAAGGAATTGAAAAAAGAATACCTTCCTGATAATTTCTATAAACAGTATCCCTAAAAATAAAGAATAAAACTTTGAAAATAGTGAGAAAACGTGTAACTGTACATCATGGCTTTGATGATTTTGCTTCTGCTGATTTAATTAACAATAAATATCCAAATATCTAATTGGTTGAGTGAAGATGAAGAGTTTTTGGAAACTTATTAAAATGGTCTATCTTTGCAGATTTTACAGCTTCCTATGTTTTCTGTCTGAGTCATTAATTATAAAAAGTTCTTCTGTGTCATCTATTCATGGAGAGTCTACTACTTTGCAATGAAACAACATAGAGAAACTCTGCCTGTTCTTCCTCAATATCTCTTCTCTTGCCTTGAAATGCTATTTCATGTTATGGCAGTATTATCTCTTATCATTGATGCCAAGTACAAAAGCAAATGATCCATTGACTGTGGTCTTAGTCTTATTGTTTTTGATTAATCACATCATACAAATTTTATGAGATTATAAAGATAAAGATTATTATCTTTGTAGTGGCTATAACATTAAAAACTGGGATTCATTATATTACAGCATCAGTTTTCTTATACTATAAATGATAGATAATGACATAATACATTATAAAATGTAAAATAATGAGAGGACATGATCCAGCAAGTCCATACTGAGTGATTATTTCCTAAATAAAATTAGCAACCTATATAGTCTCCTTTATTCTATATCCTTTCTTTTAACCACAATTTAAAGGTGGTATAAACAAAAATGCATAACTATCAATCTCAAAGAAAATCTTATATAGTTGATTCTATAGCTGTGAACAAATGATTGGGAAAACATGATACAGAGAGGTAGGGATATGATTCAGCAGATAAGAACAGTGGATCTACAAACAAAAGCTGGAATTCAAATACTTTGCATCCACATAAAAAGCAAAATATGTTTGTGGGTACCTGTAATCTCAAGATTTCAGGCTCTGGATAACATGTCCTGAAAGCTCACAGCCCATTGCTCTAGTTGAAATAATGAGTAAGAATCTAGAGTTCAGTGAAAAATACTGCTTCTAGGAGTTAAGGTAGAAATAAATATAGGAAGACACTAGACATCCCATTGTAGCCTTTGTGTATGCCCCAAAATGTTGTTATCTTGTGAACAAATCTTGTGTATAGGGTAAGTATACTACACTCAATATTTAAAAAGATAATGGAATCCCCTCTGTTATAGACTATAGTCGTATCAGGGGTAATATATGAGCTTGTCAAGGTGTATACACACAAAACTAGAAGACTTTTTTACTGAAAAGTACCTGGTTCATTGTATAAGGAAAGAAATAGCACATTAGCCAAAGCCACTATTAATTTCAATAAGATTCACAAATAATATGCAGGCTATTAAGTCCCTGAAAGTTTGTCAAGGTATAAATGCATGTTACCAGTTAACAGTAAGTTTGCCACAAACATAGTCTTAAGAGCCATCCTAAATAATAGACAATCATTAATTTACCTAATAAAGACTTAAGAGTAAAAAATAAGTTGAAACATATTATATAAAATGAAAACACAAATCTAGTACCAATGTGTATAGCCCTGTTAGTTATTTAATTCTATTTTAAAGTTGTCCTTTAATAATATGTGACAAAGTGAAATATTTAATAAGACAATTTGAAGTATCTATCTTGAGGAGCAGTTAGACAATAAATCACCACAAACAGTTTCAGTTATATTACTTCCTGAAATACACTTAGTAACCTTACCAAGGAGCTATCATAGTATTGAACGTGTGTGTGTATGTGTGTTTCTGTGTGTGTTTGTGTTTGGGTGTGTGTGAGTGTGTGTGTGATGTATAGTTTTATAAGTGTATGTATAGTATGCTTGCTTGTATGTATTTATGTTTTCCTGGGTGTATATACAAATATGTGTACATTCATTCATGAAGAATCCTAATGTTGAGGTTGGTATTTTTCTCAATCACTATCCATTTTCTTCAGGCAAAGTCTCTCTTCTGAACCCCAAACTTGCCAACTGTGGCTAGTTCAGATAGCCTGCTTGCCTTTGAGATTATATCTGCTCAGTTTTGTGTGTATTCTGTGAATATAAATTTGTTCTTCATTTTGATACTACTGACACTTGTTGTGCCATCTCTGAAATTATCACTGAAAGTCAAAATTAAATATTGGAAGTAAAAATACAAAAATAAATGCTGAGGGTAAAGCTTCACTAACAAAATGGATCAAGTGGAAGACAGAAGAGCTGGGCTTGAGAAAAAAAATAGTTGAATCTGGACATCAGGACAACAATAAAGAAAAAACAAACAAAAGGAAGTATGAAAAGAACAAAAATCAAATCATAAATATGGATATCATAGGTAGGTACATTTGTAAGATGCTTATACCTATTCTTATGAACTTATCCTCAGGAGTGGTCAAGCTGGGTGATATGGTAGTTTTATTCTTAGTACAACAAAATATCTCCATATTAACTTATATAGTGGCTGCACTGGTTTACTTAAAGCTAGCTTTGGAACTGGGTTCATCTTCTCCTCACATCCTAGACAGCTTTTGTCCTTAGTCATTCTTTCATGATGATTGCTGGTCTTACTAAGGTGAGACAGAATTCAATGTCATTTTTATTTATATAGTGACAAAAGAATCTGAACTTTTAACATCAAATTGCAATCTACATTTTAGAAGAAATACTTTGAATTTTACTTTTCAAATGTTAGGATGAGATTTTAGTTTTAACATAGTTATAAATCAACAAATCCACAGAAAAAATAAAATTAAGTATTAGCCTGAATATTAAGGTTGTTACAATTCACTCCTGGAATTATTTTTTGTAGCAATCTAACACTCTGGCAACCATATATCCATATCCAAATATATTATGTTTCCCTTGTAATTTGGTGGTAATCTTTGGAAGTAGCCAAAATAGACAACGTAACACATTTATTGTTCTCTGTGTAATATTTAAGTGATCAAAGTTTATTTTTTAACACAGTTTTTTATTATATTTGTTTTAATTTTACACATCAGCCATGGGTTCCCCTGTCCTCCCCTATGCCGCCCCCACTCCCACCTTCCCCCCAACCTCTCCCCTCCATTCCCATCTCCTCCAGGGCCAAGACTCCCCTGGGGATTCATTTAAACCTGGTGGATTCAGTACAGGCAGGTCCAGTCCCCTCCTCCCAGGCTGAGCAAAGTGTCCCTGTGTAAGCCCAAGGTTCCAAACAGCCAGCTCATGCACTTAGGACAGGTCCTGGTCCCACAGCCTGGATGCCTCCCAAACAGTTCAAGCTATTCAATTGTCTCACTTATCCAGAGGGCCTGATTCAGCTGGGGGCTCCACAGCCTTTGGTTCATAATTCATGTGCTTCCATTCATTTGGCTATTTGTCCCTGTGCTTTTTGTAATTTTGGTCTCAACAATTCATGCTCTTACAGTCCCTCCTATTTCTCAACAGTTGTACACCTGGTGCTCCACCTGGGGCCTGGCTGAGGATCTCTGCATCCACTTCCATCAGTTATTGGATGAGAGTTCCAGCATGACAGTTAGGGTGTTTGGCCATCTGATCACCAGACTAGGTCAGATCAGACTTTCTCTCGACCATTGCCAGCAGTCTACAGAGGATGTATCATTGTGGATTTTGGGGACCTCTCCAGCACTCTGTCTATTCCTGTTCTCATGTGGTCTTCATTTATCATGGTCTGTTATTCCCGTTCTCCCTTTCAGTTCTTGATCCAGCTGGGATCTCCTGCTCCCCTAAGCTTTCTTTCCCTCAAAGCTTGGCTTTCATTACTCCAACTGTCGTCCAGGTTGTTCATGTAGATCTCATCCATTTCTCTGTCATTGTGTGATCCTTGGGTCTTTCCTAGGGTCCCATTTTCTAGGTAGCCTCCCTGGAGTTGTGTAGCAGTCTAGTCATCTTTGTTTTACATCTAGTATCCTCCTATGAGTGAGTACATTCCATGTTTGTCCTTCTTAGTCTGGGTTACCTCACTCAGGATGATATTTTTCTAGATCCATCCATTTGTCTACAAACCTCATTATGTCATTGTTTTTCTCTGCTGAGTAGTACTCCATTGTGTGTATGCACCATATTTTCTTTATCCATAACGACTCTGAGATACCACTTTATACCTGTCAGAATGGCTAAGATCAAAAACACAGAAGACAGATTATGCTGGAGAGGATGTGGAACAAGGGGAACTCTCCTCCACTGCTTGTGGGAATGCAAGCTTGTACAGCCACTTTGGAAATCAATATGGCTCTTCCTTAGAAAATTGGGAATCCATCTCCCCCAAGACCCAGCTGTAGCACTCTTGGGCATATACCCAAGGAATGCTCAATCATACCACAAGGGCATTTGCTCAGCTATGTTCCTATCAGCATTTTTTGTAATAGCTAGAACCTGGAAACAACCTAGATGTCCTTCAACTGAACAATAGGTCAAAGTTTTGTTTTATAACATTTCTCAATTGAAATCTCAAAATTCATTATCTTAATATATGTTAAATTAACAAAAGATTGTCTTTAGCAGCTAGGAATTTATCAGGGTGTTTATCATTTTGTTTACAAGCCATCTATTGTAATTATGTGTAAAAAGTTGTTGACACTATCCAAAAATATGTAGCTGTTAATGGCCATTAAATTGTTAGCTATATAGTCTTTTATATGATGAACAATGACTAAAGATAAGGTACTCAATTAGAATAAAATGGGAAAAACTGATATTTGAATCTTAGCCTTTCAAGTATACAAACTTCTATTAAAGTGGTTTTTGAAAAAATATTCTCACAATGTTTACAATGCTTAAAACAAGGGTGGGAAGATGAAACTCATAAGTATTTTGTTTTCCACATGTTCTTAGGGCACTTCATACAGACTTTAACTATTCTGATGTATAAGTGTGAAGAGATCATCTCTTGAACAAAGTCACTAGCTTTCAAACATGAATTTTTTTGTGTTTTCATCATACTATAGGCATCTGTTCTTATTCCTATCAAGTTTTTAGAGACAGTCTCACTATGTATCCCTAGCTGGCCTCTTATTCACAAAGGAGATAAGGCTGGCCTCAATTATATGTTGATATTAAAGCTACAAGTAACCAAATCGGGTCTTCTCCACTTTTAATCCCACCATTTTCCGTAGGATTATATTTTTTCATGAGAAAAAGTCTTAGTACATATTAATTTTAACAACACACTGCTGTGGATATCACCATGTATAAATAAAACACTGACTGGCCTGTTGCCAGGCAGGAAGTATAGACATGACTAAGATAGAGGAGAATTGGGAGAACAAGAAGTCAGGAGGGGACACTGCCAGTGGCCAACAGGACAAGCAGGATGTAAGGTGCCAGTAAGCCATGAACCACATGGCAAAGTATAGATTAATACAAATGGGCTGAATATAAGAGTAAGAGCTAGGCAATGGTAGGCCTGAGCTAATGGCCAAGAAGATTAAACAATATAAGCGTCTGTATGTTTATTTTATAAGTGAGCTGTCAGACTAACAGGGCTTGGCAGGGGCTGGAGAGAAGGTCTCCAGCTACACCACACTCTATTTGAGAACAGTAAAATGGAAATATAATATAATTCAGATTTATTGCAGTACAGTATCAATTGAGGCCTGATCATGAGAAAACAACACACTTAATTTGAAGTTTTATGATAAAATTATTAAATATAGATTTGGATCATTGTAATGCTGAATTAGATATTAAATGTAAAGCAAATGCCAAAGAACAAGTGGTAACATAGGTTAGCTACTAGCCAGAGGGTAAGGAACAACCATGGAAGGAGATGCCTCTGGACTCAAAGAATAGTACTGAATTTATGAAAGGACAGTCATGAAATTTGCTCTCTATAGTTCTAGGGAGCATATATGTTTCATAAAATGAATTTAACTAGTGATTTATTTAAAAACTGCATTCATCACTTATGCCAAGTAAAAGGTAATACCTACCATCTACTTAGATGCTTTAGTGTTCTTTTCCTCATGTTTTCTTTTTATGGTGAAATTTCATTTTTTCACACATAATTTTATCATTTCTCTATTCTCTACCTGCCCTCACATCCTCCCCACCTACCTACCCACAAAAAATTATACTGTATTTCTCTCTTTCAAAGAAATCATAAAAAACACAAAACAAAACACAAACAAATTTTAAAAACCAGTAAATCAAAAGATGCTAAAGTGAAACAAAAATTGCACAAAAACCAGAGAGTTCATTTAATGTTGGCCAAATACTCCTGGGAATGTCTATTCCTTGGAGTGTGAGTTGTGGGTGTTAATTCCAGAAACTATCCTTAAGGGAAAACTGATGGTCTCTTCAACAGAAGGTGTTAATTGCATGGAGCTTTATGGTGAGTATTGGGACCCTGTGTCCACTTCCCTGCCTCAGTGCTGGGATGGGATTTTGCTTGAACTTGTTCAGGACTTGTGTGTGCTGGCACAGTCTCTGTGAATTCACAAGTGCATCAGTGTTGTACTGTCCGGAAGATGCTGATTCCTCAGTGTGTTCCATTATCCCTATCTCCTAACAATCTTTCTGCCTCCTCTTCATTATAGATCTCTGAGCCTTCAAGTGGGGAGGGGGTTACATAAAGACATCTCATTTAGGGTTGAATGGTCCAAACTCTCTCACCATTTACACATTGCCCAGTGATGGCTCTCTGTGTTAATTCCCATCTACTGATATAAAAACTGGTTCTGATGAAGGCTGAGTGACATACTGATGTATGTATATAGCTATATGTCTTTCAGACAATTTTTTGCAGTGTTCATTTAAAAGAATAATTATAATTGGTTTTCCTCTAGTCCAATGACCTGTCTAGTTTCAGGATCTTGGAAGACTTAGCAGTGTCAGGTATGGATTCTATCTCATAGTATAGTCCTCAGTAAGATACCATCATCAAGTACTTTTAAATCCTACAACACAACGGGGGGTGGTGGCACACGCCTTTAATCCCAGCACTCAGGAGACAGAGGCAGGCAGATCTCTGTGAGTTTTTGGCCATCCTGGTCTACAATGTGAGTTCCAGGAAAGGCACAAAGCTACACAAAGAAACTCTGTCGCAAAAAAACAAAATCCTACAACATTTATGCCACTATTTGTTTGAAGATTTTTGAAAACTAATATGTTTAAACTATAGGAGGAAGAATGTATGATTCAATGCGGTATAATATAAAATGCTGAATTAACCAATACAGCAATATAATAAATTTGTCTATTACATTCTTAAAATATGTCATCCATTTACTATACAAACATTTTCTTCTATTATAGCCAATTGATATATTCATTATTCTTTTAATTTAATTAAATAATCACATCATCTGAAGACCAAAATCTTTTAAAACAAGGAAATCACTCCCCCCGCCAAAAAGCATGTATTAGAAAACATCACTCATTCTAATGTTTAAAATGATACAAGCAGGAAAATCTGAATTGTCATTGATTGATTTCCAGCTCACCTTTTAAAATTATTTTTTGTAAATATGTGGAGTGTATTGTTTCATAACACATGATATTTCACCCTGCCTTCAGTGTAGGAGTCAGTGAGATGTGTAACTTCAAACTAATTCTGAAATCCCTAGTTCAAATGCTCTGGGGTGATACTGTGAAGAGACTCTTCCTTAAAATAAATGATTTCATCTTCAATCAAGAAAAGTGTTAACTTCCTGGAAAGTTTCCAGTTTGTTCTTCAGAAGAACTCAATTTAGCAATTACACCTGCTTTCACTTATCCATTCCATTCGAGGAGAAGCCATGGCATGAATAATCTAAAAGTGCATTTAATTTGGAGAGAATTTATATGAGGTGATTTTCGGTAGTAGATTCAACTTTCTAGTTGTGTTGTACCTAAGCTAATAATGAAATTAGTTTCTCTAGCCTCCAGGCATAATAATTGGTAGCTAGCTCAGGAAAATAATATATGATAAGGGAGATTTAGGCACCTTTTATTAGAGAACATGAAAATTTTCTTAAGTGGTACATCTATATATATGGAGAATTGAGAATCATAGATAATAAATAAAACTTACTCTTGAGAAAATCCAGAGGACTAAGACAACTGGCTATACACTGAGGGATGCTGATCATAACGTATAAACATTAAAACAACAGAAGCGGATATTCTACTACATGAATCTCCCATGATTTAGTGCATATAGAAACATTTTGAAAATTATATAGACCTATTGAATCACACGATGAACTGGAAGTCTTTGTAACATGGTATTTTGGTGGGGTATGCAGATTCTTCTTAGTGTCTAATAATAATATTTGTGGAAAAATTTTTTGATGTTATTTTTGTCATGTCTTTTTTTTTAATTTCTTTTTTTCGTTTTACATACCAACCTCAGTTCCTCCTTCCTTCTCTGCTCCTGCTCCCTCCATGACTTTCACCCCCATCCATTCCTCACGGGGGGTAAGGTCTCCCTTGGAGAGACAACAAAGTCTGGCATACCAAGTTTAGGCAGGATCAAGGCCCTCACCCTGCATCAAGGCTATGCAAAGTATCCCACTATAAGGAATGGGGTACAAAAAGCCAGTTAATGCACCTGGGATAAGTCCAAAAATCATCCTGAGTGAGGTACCCCAGACTTATAAAGGCAAGCATGGTATGTACTCACTCATAAGTAGATGTGAGACACAAAGCAATGGACAACCAGGCTACAATTCACAACCCCAGAGAATCTAGGTAATAAAGGAGGTCCCTAAGAGTTACAAACATAGATCACCCAAGGAAGAGGAAATAGTTAAAATCTACTAGGTAAACTTGGATGGGGAGGGGGTTAGAAGGGAGGGACTGGGGATGGGAACATGAGGGATGGAGATGGCCATGCCTTTTTTTTTTTTTGGTATTTATTTCCTATTTAATTATGCAGCATTATCTCAGCAGGTATGTGTTTTGAAAAATCCAAGTCTAGCATTGAGTAGGGTCAATAACTTTTATTTTCCTGTATTTTAGGAAAGAAAACCCCTTGTGCAGAGTAGAAGAGAGAATGAAAAAAATTTTAAGAGAAATTGTGGTGTGTATAGAGGCTATTGTTGAAATTAGGACCTGTCTAGTCAACAGGAAGTTCTATCTTCTGTGAGACATAAGTGTAAAGTAGTTAACAGGATTCCTGGTAGGAATAATGGAACCATATGAAAATAGTTAAGAAATATATGGGAAGAACACTCTTATATCAGTACATGTGGGATAATGGGAGCTCTAGTAGAATTTCATTGGAGCCGGCCTTTAATCTGAGCACTTGGGAGGCAGAGCCAGGCGGATCTCTGTGAATTCAAGGCCAGCCTGGGCTACCAAGTGAGTCCCAGGAAAGGCACAAAGCTAACAGAGGAACCCTGTCTCGACAAATAAATAAATAAATAAATAAATAAATAAATAAATAAAACAAACAAACAAACAAACAAATAAATAAATGAAATTCATTGGAAAATGCAGAGAGAATATTTTCAAAGAACTCCTTAAAAGTCTCCAGCTCCCTTATTGGTTAATGCCTTTAACAAATGAAAGCAACAGGACTATAGGACAAGGTCCTAAACCAGATGACATTAGTGAAACCATCTGTGGCCTGCCAAGTTGTTAGCAAGCATTTTCCTTTTTGTTATAATGTTTTCCTCATTTGTCAAACAAACTTTGATAATTCCAGTTCTAAATGTGTCTCTGAGCTAACTCATGAATATCTGAACTATATATATAGTGCATGATAAACATGGAATCACAAGTACACCTGGAAGGAACAGATTGTTTATTAGATATTGTTGGGGAAATCAGCTTATTATTTGGAAAGAAATAAACTTGTGTCTCTACCTAAAATCACATAAAAAGGTATACTCCAGATTGTTTGGAAACTTAATGAAAAGTAAAACTGTAAAGTCAATAAAAAAAAAATGTTAAGTACTACCATTGCTACTAGGAAATGATGATAACTTCTTAAACAAGATGCTTAAACACAAACTCTGAGAAAACAAATAGAATGATGGGTATTCTCTTAATGTGCCTTGAAAATGGTGAAAGGAAAACTGAATTTATAAGGTTTAATTTTATGATATTGATTATGATAAATAAATTTATAGTTGTACATCAATGATTCAAATAAAGCAAAATAAACAAAAAATGAGCTGAACATAGTGTCACATGCCTAGTAGTCCAAAACTTAGGCATTGGAGGCAAGAAAACTGATAGTGAGTTTGAGACCAGTCTGGGCTTTGATATGTTTTTCTCAAAAGCCTGGAATACAGATTGAAACTCTGTCTCATAATCCAAACAATAAAACAAACAAACAAACAAAGAGAAAATTGAGGCTAAGAATGGACAGTTTCAGAAGAATGAACTCATAAACTGGGGAAAATGAGATGGGAAGGTATATGGTAATTCATTCTGTTACCAGGTAAAAAGAAATAAAAATGAGCCTACCTTAGTAAGTTGGTGACTTTTCCTGCTATGGAGATGTAGAGCCCATGATGACCTGCGAGTAGAGCCAAAGAAAGCAGGCTACATGTAGTCAAATTAAATTCGAGCAAATATAAGGAATTATATCACTGGAAACACCACCAAATATTGCATGTATAGAGACATTTTCATGTTGTCACTGTTCTTTGTAATACTGTATAATTAAAATATAGTTAATGCATATCATGAAGTAGCATCAGTTCAAAGCAGCTAGTTAGCTATTCACAAAGGAACATTATTAATATGAATAGGAGCAACTTGAGGAAAATTAAGAATATGACATTAAGTATATAGTATTGTGATCATGAACTGGAACTGTATGCATCTAAAACCATAAGAAATATACTCCAAGCACATGTATGGCAGAAAACTTCACATGCTTGAATTCTTTCAAAGTATAAGGTGAGAAAGAAAATAGATTCATGTGAACGGTGGGCAAAATGAATAAATTAATCTGAGACAACTGAAATGTGAAAACCCAATTCATTTCTAGAAGATCTTTAGCCTTCACCTGAATGAACCTTCTCCATTGCTACCTGCTGATGAACTCCCTATTTGTTTACAGTTCTTAACAAGTGAGGAGAGTTCAGTTTTCTTGTATTTTGGCAGTATTGATAATCAAATGGCCTGGGAGTTTGACTGGGATCATGGCACATTGTAGTGTGAACTATGTCTTTTCCCACAAGAACTGTCTGCCATGATGCAAAATGTGTGTGTATGTGTTTGTGTGTGTGTGTGTGTGTGTGTGTGTGTGTGTGTGTGTATGTTTGTGTATGTTTGTACACATGGGGGTTTATATATGGAGGTGATGAGTAGAAATGGCCTAAATAGATGAGAAAAAACTTCTACTGAACTTGAACATTCAACTTGCCAAATGGGGTGAGTATTGCTTTAGGCAATCAAAATATCACAATAAACAGAATTTAATACCATTTATCTTGTTTTATATCAATACTCACATAATTTTATAGCAGAAAAAAACAGTTCAGAAGAGTGAATAAGGCCATAAAAGTAGTCACAGTATTTACTGTTGAAAAATAAATTTAAAATCTAAAGTAAATGTGTGTGTGTGTGTGTGTGTGTGTGTGTGTGTGTGTGTGCGTGCACAAGCACCTAAAGTTAAAATGTTACTGGAAAAACTTTTACAAAGAGTTGGACAAATTAAAATATACTTTTAATTAGAAAGAAACAAAGAGAGAGAGAAAGAAGAAAGAAAAAAATTGAAAGAAAGGAAGAAAGAAAGGAAGGAAGGAAGGAAGGAAGGAAGGAAGGAAGGAAGGAAGGAAGGAAGGAAGAAAGAAAGAAAGGAAGAAAGGAAGTAAGAAAAATAATATCATCAACATATTAGGAAAACAAAATGGAGATACGGTAGGACTGTATGGAATTAAAATTAGGATCAAAATCCAGATGATTGGAAAATTGATTTTGGAAACAGTCATTGTTTTGGACATAAAATAATCAGAATGAAAGACCCAGAATTTTTTCAAAGTTTAAAACAAAGTATATTTTACTAGACAATATTTTTTAAATAATTTTCCATGTTTTGATGTACAGGAAGGTCCAAAGAGTTTTGATTAACGTGACATGAGAATGTTACTATATAAAGATTGCATATTATCATTAAAAAGCTAGGGAAAATGTAAAGTAAATATCTCTCACAGGTTTTGAATATACTGTTCACATATTTCTAAATCTCTTTCATTTGTAATATTTCATATCACTTTCCTTACAGTATGTTTTTCTGCTTGCTTTCCAAATCAAATAAAGTAACTTTGTTGTAAAAATAAAGTTTCGTGGATTTTTCATTTTTATTGGTTATTATCATTTATTTCTATAAAATAATCACTCATTTTGAATTAGGAATTTCATTACTCCTTTAGATACTATTTTTAACGATTTATTTTTATATTTACTGGTGTTTTGCCTGAATGTATGTAGGTGTGTGAGTGCCAGATCCCCTAGAATTGGAGTTATAGACATTTGATTTGCCACATAGGTGCTAGCAACTGAACCCATATCCTCTGGGAGAGCTACCAGTGCTCTTAACCACTGAGCCATCTCTCCAGACCTACATACTATTTTGACTTAAAATTTTTCATGCCATGTATTTTTATCATATTTTCCCCTTTTCAAATCCTCTAGGGTCCTTCCCACTTACATATCCACCCAACTACATGTTCTCTGTCTCTCTCTATCAAAACAAAATAAAACAAACAAAATCTCCAAATATTCTGCACAATAAAATATATAAAAACAAAAGCGAAAAAGGAAAACATAAAGAAAAACACTAATAAAAAAAAAGAAGCCAATATGTGAAAAGTACCAAAAATAGAACAAGAAATCCTAGGGTCCATTTTGTTTGCCTACTAATCCTGGACATGGGGCCTGTCCTGGAGTATGGTTAATATACTTAGTGAAACTCTATTAGAAAACTGGCTTTAGTTTTCCCAGGAAGTATCATTTGCCAAAGTTTCTTAGTTAGGAGAGTTCCTTTGTGTTCACTTCCCTATTACAGTGTCAGGATTTTATCTGGTTTGAAACTGAGCAAGACTTGTTCATGCTATCACAGTCATTGTGAGTTCCTGTGCCAATCAGAATTATTTTGTCTTGGGAATTCTGTTTCCTTAGATTCATCCACCACCTCTGGATCTTAAAATCTTCCTGTTCCATCTTTCCCATAGATCTTTGATCCCTGAGTGGAGGGTTTGATAAAGATATCCTATAAAGTGCTGTGTACACATTCTGCACAGTGAGGAATTGTAGAACCTGTGTTAATTCATGTCAGCTACAAGAACAAACATCTCTGTTGAAGACTGAGTGATGTGCTAGTCTATGCATGTTACAATATGTCTTGAGGAATAATTGTATTGATAGATTCCTTCAGCGGAATAATATGAGGTTTTCTGTTAGGCCCATGGAATATCTAGTTTCAGGTTTGGGGATAGTTTAGTAATGTCAGGTATGTCTTACACCTGATGAAGAATGCCTTTGATCCAATCAAATTTGGGTGTTTACTCTAATAGCCATCATACCGCTATTGCACCAATATCTTTTACCAGCAGTTACCCGTTGCTGATTACAGAGTTTGTGCATAGGTGGGTGATTTTAGTGCTTGTGTTTCTCCTCTCATAGCACTGGAAGTACCTTCAGAACCATGTATGCTAGTCCACTGGAGGGAAGCTTCTATGTGGCACGTACCTGGTTTCTTTATGCTCTATAGCGTAAGTGGGTTGTGCCTTCAGTAATAGTGCATAGCATCAGATCATGGCGAATACTCAATAGTTGCAGCAATAGTCTGTGATGTTTTATAGAGTGCCTTGGCAACGATTTAACATAATGGAATCCATTCCTGACATTGAAAGTTTTACTTGGCGGCATGAGTTTGCTAGATGGACCATTATCTCCCACATTATATATGATGACTTCACTAACTTCTTTTCATATCTGTATATATTTTAGGTAGCTTCTGGAGCAGTAGACTTCCATTTGGTATTTCAAAACTGCTTTCAGGTTTAGGCATGCATTCCAACGTTCTCTGCCCTCCCATCCACTTCACCATCTGCCACTCAACTCTATTTTCCTCCTATTCTCCTCATAACACCATATCCTATTTCCCCTCCATTGGAACAGCTGACATCCCATGTGGTTCCTTAATTGTTACCTAAAGTCTGTGGTTACTTGAATTAAAACACTCACATCAAAAGCTTAAAATATACCATCATTTGACATATAAGAGATAACAGGTTTTGTTTGTGGTTTAGAGTCTGGTTTAACTCACATAGAGTTTGTTTGTTTGTTTGTTGTGCCATTCATTTGCCTACAAAATTCAATTTTTCTTAACAGATGAATAATATTCCTTTATGTGAATGTATCATATTTTCATTACCCATTCATTGATTAACAAACTTTTGGCTGCTTCCAATTCTGGTTCTTATAAATAGTCCAGCAATGAACAGGAATGACCAGATATCTCTGTAGTAAAATGGACAGTCATTTGGATATATTCCCAAGGATGTAGTGGTAGATCTATTTTCTGCCTTTTTTTTTTTTTTTTAGAAAAGAAACCCCACACTGATTTCCATATTGGTTTACCAATTTTCATTCTCACCAGCTGTGAAAAACTGTTTTGCTTTTCCTGAGTTTTTACTAGTATGCTCTGTTTCATGTATGCATGTATGTATGCATTTATGTATGTGTGTGTGTGTATATATATAAATCTTGGCCATTCTTACCAGAGTAGAGGACAGGAAGGGTACAAAGCTTCTCAGTTTGTGTCCCAGTCTATTGTGAGTGCTGTAGCTCCTTTGTAGAGAGACTATCTGCCCATTTGTGAAGTCACAAAAGAATGGAGATGTGCTATAAGGAAAGACTGAAAGAGCTGCTAAGAATAACTAGAAGGATCTTGACCTTCCCCAAGAGATTGATTACCTAGGGAATATAGATGACAAGGAGCTTCTTTGGGAAGGCTCCTGCAGTTCTAGGGAGTAAGTCTGGAGACAATCGAATGGAGGCCAGGAAGGAGAATAAAGGTCATGTCTCAACCTATTTAATTTTTGAAATATATTTCTTTTTGTAAAAATTTAGTATCATATGCATTTGTGTGTATGAGTGTGTGTGTGTGTGTGTGTGTGTGTGTGTGTGTGTGTGTGTGTGTGTGATGCAGGTCACATTCCTGTGGCAGAATGTTTGTGCCTGTGTGGGCAAATACCAACCATTTCCTCAGGAGCCATCCATCTTGTTTTCTAAGACAGGGTTGTGCAATGATGGGTAGCTTTAGCCTTGCTGACCAGTGAGCCACAGGGATATTTGATCTGGCTTGTGAATACTAGGAATGCAATTGCAGACTATGATAGCATATTTCTCTGTGTGTGGTTTCTAATGATCTAACTCACATACTCAAGCTAATATTACAAGCATTTTACTCACTGAGTTATTCTCTCCTGTAGATCCAAAGTATTTTAGAATAATATGGAATAGTAGGTTTGTTTATGTGTGTAATAAAAAATTGTGGTCCATTTTAAGCACAGAATGATTCAGACAGAGGTAAACCTACCACAAATTAGATTAGCAAAAGGTTTCGGTCTGTGCTAATCCCCACTGTTGACATTTGCACATCCAGATTTCTTTCAGCTTCTCTTCAAATGGAGGGTCGTGAGGACAGGCAGAAAGTCACAATGGCTGACCTAAACAAAAATCAGAGTGACCAACACACACACAAAAAATTACTAATTATGCAAAACCGGAAATCTATGGTGGGATAGAAAGATGTAAACCCCCCCCCCCCCCCGCAAATAGTCAACGTATGGAGAAAGAGTGAATATTTTGGATTGCTCTATAAAAAGTTCTTTAAAAATGTGTTCTCACTTGGGTGTCTACACAAACACAAATTAATTGTCCTCTTTTCACTATTCAAATTATCTGGAATTTATAGGATGCTGGGGATCCTGCCATCCTGCATCAAAACATCTATTAGTTTGTGTTTACTGATGTTTCATTATCATTAAATTTAATATGTGCTTTTTCACCAAAATTTCAAGAAATTTGCCATGTGGTACTGATTATTACATCTCCAAGAAGTGAGATAGAATTTGGAATGTTGGTTTAAACAGTACATATGAAATCAGAGAATATTTTTTTCTCAGTGAAGACTAATTAAATCCTGAGTTGTTAATGTGATTGTATGCATACATGCATTATAATGGTCATTATATATTTACTTATTCATGTTTGTTATTCTGGCTTCTTATAATGATTGTCTCCTAGTTGGCTTCTGAATCTTTTTCTTAGCACAACATCCATGAGAATTTCTCGTCCAGTGCCATAAAGTATATCAGGCTATACAGATTGTTTTTTTCCTGCCATAATCATGGAATCACCACTTCCTCAAGGAGAGATGCTTCTATTAGTAAAGATTATTGATGGATAGCATTCTTAACTGTGTGTGTTATTATCTTTACTGGTTATAAAATAAATGCATGCATATGATGAGCAAGAACTGAGTGTAGATCTCCGATAAATTCTGCAAATCAACATTAATATTTCAGGTTTCATTATAATACTTTAAGGCTTATTATACCATTTCACATGTTTAACCTTGAAAACATTTTTTTTCACCAATGAGAAATATCTCCTATTCTTTTCAATGTATTAGTACATCCTACTTCATACAACCTCACTAAAGCCCATTTACATATGTTTAAAGAAATTAATAAAAATGAGAAAGGAAAGAAGAGAAGGAAGGAAATGGGGAACAAAAGAAGTAAGGGTGAGTTTTGACTGATGTATTTATTAATGTAAATTCATTACAATTATAGTACTTAATATTTTACTCAATGCTTTCCACCACACTCATTTCCAATAAATCTTTGTGTTTAATTTTTATGGAATTTAATTCTGTCAGCATAGCTTTTTTTGCCTACTGTAGAAATTAATTTTGACTGGATCAAATAAATGGTATTTTTCTTTATCCTTATTATCTTGTTAAGAAAATATTTTGAAATAGATCATGAGGGGGTGTGGTTACTGTTTCATTACCTTTTCTGGGTTATAATGAGCAATGGATTGATCACTTTTCCTTTTTTATCCTGTCTCAAAATCTGAGTTGCTTATGGTTATGAGGCATTAGGTACAAAAGCTGGCATAATCATTTTGAATTCTCTTGCATTTATGTGTTTAAATTTTCATTTCTTTGGTTCTGAAGCACACTATATGTATAGTCTCAAGTTACAAAACTTGTGGAAATATATACTCAGAGTATGTGGACACTTTTACACTGCTACAAATACTTCTGGTTTATATAAAATAATATTTTGTATGAAAGTGTATACAGGCATGTATATGAAAGATATTTTTATTGCAGTCTTTCTCTTACCCTTTTTCACTTCTCTGTCACTCTCTCCTCACACAACTAACATGAAGAACTAAGTGACCAAACTATCTAAGTGGAAAGCAATTTCAATTAGCTACAATGTTCTAGTAAAATGTTTATTGAACATGAACTTTAATTTTGCATTAATACCTTCATTTTCCTTTCTAGTGTAAATTTTTTTATTCACTCATTATTTCTTTCAATGGTCTAATAGAGCATCATATAATGTGGTATTGAAAAGTTCCATTGCCTTCACCTGAGCCCCAATTAACTGATTTGTTACTGTGTTATGATAAACCTGTTTTTTTGATGAGGCGTGAACTATAAACTCCTTCTATAATTGATAAAGTTAGGTTAATGGTTTTAAAACACCTAAATTAATTTCACATGATTGCTATGCACATCTTTAGTTCTGTTTTGCTTCCCACACCTTGCAAATTCAGCATACAAGTCATTAAATAAAACTGCACCAGGATTAGATGCTATAAAAGTTCTCAAGAAATAGCAACATTTGCAAAGAAAACATTACATATTATGCTGGAGATTTTCGTCTTGTAATGCACTCAAACTGTTAAAGAGAGAAATGACCACAGTTGTATAAATTCTAGCAATGAAGATACATACATACATACATACATACATACATACATACATACATATATATACATATATATGTATGTATGTATATATGCTTTAAAACTATTTTCTTGAGTAATTACACACAGCATTGAAGAGAAACACACTAAAGATGGTGTTCTGTTTATGTATTTGTTGAATTGGAATCTATAATATGAATTTGAAGTGATATTCATCAGTTTCGATTTAAAAATATTTCGACAATAACGTTGAAGATCTTATGAAACTGTTTGATCTGTAGTCTCAATTTAAGGTAAGAATAATTATAATAGTTTTTGCAATAAACAATAGACATTAATTTGATCATGATGATTATTAAAATATACTATATTGTTCATGGTTCCATAGAAGGAAAGGACTTATAGAGTATATATATGCAACTCAGATTTTGAGAAGGGATAAAAAGGAAAATTATTCAGTCCATTGCTTATTATAACCCAGAAAAAGTAATGAAACAGTAATCACACCCCCTTAATGATCTATTTAAATATATACATATGTATCAACAGAATATATAAACATATATTCTGTACACACAAAACACACATATATAATGTTTCTGTTGGCCTTTCTGTGTATATGGTGTATTCTATTGAGACTATTTAGTGTTGCTTGAATGGATCTATGTTTGGAGCCAACGACTTGAGAATTAAATAGCCTATAAAGGTAGTCTTTCTAGGAGAAGACTGATCCTTCTTCTCTCATCAGCTTTAATTTTCTGTATCTCTTTCTCTACGAATGGGGCCTCAGGAGAATTTTTTCCGTTAATTCTGGCATGTCAACTGCTACTGACACTACATTGTTTTTTGTTGTGGTTTTTTTGGTAACAAAATTGTTGACCATTTACAATACAGCTTCCCTATCATATATAGGAGACATTTTTCCTGTATCAGAAATCCTGGTACTCTAGCACATAAAATATATGTGCTACTCTTCCCCAAAACTCCGTAAGTCAAGCTAGTATGGATTGCACTATAAAAGCATTAATTGGGGACAGGGAATCCATGGTCAGTTGTTCTCCATATTACATGAGTTGTGGACTTCTGTGATGGTCTTCAAAACCTGCAAAAACAAATATCTGTGATGCAGGTTGAGAGTTACATGTATAGGGTTTAATAGTAAGTATATAGAATGCTCTTAAGAATGACATTTGTTTAGGATAGTGGCAGTGATAGGTTCTCCTCTAAGACACCCAGATTCACTAGTGACAGGTAGCTGGACGAGTTTATAATACAAAAGTGCATTCCCTCCTATTAAGAGGGCTTTGTGATCAATTATACTCCTGTTTGTAACCCCAAACTATGTGTCATTATTATGCCCTTTGAGGTCTCTTATAATTCTGATCATTATTACGATTCATAGGCTTTTTAGTTGGGTAGTGTTACTGATTACTTTTCTCATGGGACAGTGTTCATAGACAATTCAGACGCCATGAAGACTCAGACTCAGTACTGATGTTCCTAGGTCATTTAAGTTAAAGTCCTCTGAGTTTTCAGTATCTGAAGGGTATGGTGTGTCATAAATCTAGACTTATCTTCAAGTTCTGAAAAGTAATCAAGGACAATGACAATAACATTTTGTGGGGAGAATATAATAATGTCATATTATATAATATAATAATAACCAACAACTCTAATAAAGGCTTGCAATGTCTGGTACAGGAATTTTTGTTAAATAGTCTATGGCATTTTGGGAAACTACAAAAACCACAGTGGCCTAATTTAACACACACACACACACACACACACACACACACACACACACACACACAGAGAGAGAGAGAGTCACATGGTCATATGGCTTTGTTCTACCAAGTAACAAAGATTTCTTGTGTGTGTCACTACACCCAACATTGTCACATGGCACATATTCATCATCACAGCACTAGGGAGATTTAGGTAGTACTATTATTTTAAATTACCAGGCCAGTCAAGATTATATAGTAAGAGTCTTTGCAAAAAGACAGAGAAATAGACAGAATGTTGACAATGCATTATTTAACTTAAAAAAAAAAGAAAGAAACCAGTAAGCTTTAGTGGAAAGAAATGATGGAACCAATATAGATCCTCTCACTAATATTTGTGTAACTTTAGAGTAATTGCAAACTATGGAAGATTCGGATTCCTTAAGTAGCAACTGAGGATGCACTCAGTGTAGGGCATTACAATATTATGTAAATGATCTATTGATAATTTCATAAAATTAATTGTATGCTAATCTATTGCCAATTGAGGAAGTAAATAGAATACTTATTGTTACATATTAATGAAATCAGCTGTGATTTTTCAATTGTTTTTGTACTTTGCACATACTCTTTATCTGAGTTTAATCCTCAGTCTCTAAATTTAAGTGCTTATCAATATAAAAGTACAGCAAGTTGAATTTGGATTTATAAAATTGATTTTCTTTAAATTGTAGTTCTAATATCTAACAGACAATATTACATGATTAATAATCTTCATAATCTTGAAGATCTTTGCTTTAATTTTGTATTTGATTCCTCTGTGTCTTCCTGTCCCTATTTCTATATATCTCCTTATCTATATCTATACATATCTGTATATCTATACATTTACATGTCTGCTCTTAGAGAGATAGAGATATTACCATTGCAGGAATTTCAGTGATCAAATTAATATAGCGACCAATTCATAAAATGTGCTTGGAATTAAAATGTTAGATTTTATTTGTAAATGAGTAGCTTGCCTGAACGTGTGTATCACATGTGTGCTTACAGAGGTCAGAGTGGGCAATGGATACCCTGGAAGTGGAATTACTGGGCTGTGAGCCAACGTATTTGTTTCAGCAGCTTAACCAGGGTCCTCTGCAAGAGCAACTAGTGCTTTTGAACCTGAGGCATCTCAACATTCCTGTACTTCATTTCTATACTCATCTAGATCTGATATTACACATTTGTTAAATGAAAAATAGTCAATTTAAAGCCATAAAGTTGAGTTTCTTCAGCAAGCTGTGAGCTTTCCATTTATTAAAGAGTAAAGAGATTTGCATGATAAATATTATCACAGAAATCATTGAGTTCTATACTGGCACAATGCAAGTGGAATTCACCATTTTTCATTTATTTTAGCAAATACCTTATGACCCACCCCTGAGAAATTTCTATCTCAGTACTTCATATAAATAAAGACTTGATTTATTTAAATTTTCAAAATAAAATAAAAACAATCTTACTAATTCACCAGGAAAAACAAAATCCATGAACATGCAATTTGTATCATTAAAACCATATTTATTTCAACCAGGGAGCCCTTATAGACTGACCTAGGACCTTTGCATATATGTTGCAGTTGTGTAGCTTGGTTTTCATTAATGGTAAGAGCAGGGTTTGTCTCTGACTGTGTTGCCTACTGTGGGAACACATTCTTCCTGCCTGTTTTCCTTCTCCATCCCTGATAGAGGAGGATGTCCTTGTGTCAGTGAGGTTTGATACACCATGGCTGGCTGATATGAATGGGAGGGCCACCTGTACCTGGGGAGAAACAGTGGAGAAGTGGATGGGGAGGGGCAAGCTTTAGAGGGAATAGGAAGGAGCAGTAAACTTTGATAGGGATGTAAAAGCAAAAAAGTAAACAAATAAAAACTATGTTTTTTTCTCATGTAATATGAAGTTTATAATTAATAATTAATTATGCATAATTATTAGTTAATATATAATGTTGGTTAGTTATATATTAATATTATATTCATTATTATTGAAACTTTTTCTCTTGTTCTGCTATGAAATCTTATATTTCAATACAATTTTCACAGGGTTTGCATGCTATTCTTTGTCTATAAATATAATACACATTTAAAGTATAACAGATTAAATTCAATAATGACATGTAAATGAGTATTTGCCAGTTTAATAAAACTGATATACTTTGGGTGTTCAGCTTATTTTAAAATTCCAGTGTTGATCCAGGTATAGTTGAACACACATTTAATTAATCACAGCACTTGGCGGGCAGAGGCAGGCATATTGACTGAGGCTAACCTCATCTACATAGCAAGATCAACCCCTGGAAACACCAGCAGGCAACATAGTGAGAGTGTCTCAAAGAAAAAGAAGAAAATCAATTTTTTTCTGTTGTTTTTTTTTTTTGTTCTTTTGCAGAATTTCTGAAATACAGCATAATGGCTTTTGTTTTGTTTTGTTTTGTTTTTGTTTTTTGTTTTTTTGTTTTTGTATGTTCCTTGCCTCATCATGTCATGTCAGGAGTTTTACTTTAATTTTATAGGTATTTTTTTTAATTTTTATTTTTAACCTTTTTTATTTTATATTTTTTCTTTTTTATTATTAAGAAATTTTCTATTCATTTTACTTATCAACCACAAACTCCCCTCCCCTCCCTCCTCCCACCACCCAGGCTTCCTCTCCAACTAACCCCAGTATCTGAGTCATATATTATTAAATGCTATCTTCTGGATATCTCTGAGGTATCAGGAACTAACAGAAGCTGTGTTTTCTTGGCACAAAACTCGCACGAGAACTAGGCAGAGAAATCTCAGCATCGATAGTATAGATTATCGCCAGGCTCCATCCCTTGCTGAAGATCTCTTAGTAGTTGATACATTGAGAAGGAGAACAGTATGTGTTTTTGAAGATGTAATCACTAATAGTGTGATTACATATTCCCATGGATTGCCTCACATCCATACACATATGGATACCTATAACTAGACTTAGTGCATTATTATTTAAATAAAATACATGAGAGCAGTTGGCAAACAGGTTAAAAGGACATGAGAAGAGACACAGCATATGTATATGACCACATTTCATTCTCTAGATGGAGTTCTCAATAATACAAAAAAAATAATAATAACCAGGTATTCATTTATTTTCTTTTTTACAAAATAAATGTATTTATTTATTTATTTTACATCCCAGACACAGTTTCACTTCCCTCCTCTCTTCCCAGTTCTTCCCCTGGCTCCCCCTCTAATCATACTCCTGCTCAATTTCCCTTTAGGAAAAAGCAGGTTTCTCATAAGTATCAATAAAACATAGCATACCAAGTTGCAGTAAGATTAAGCATTTCCCCATGTATTAAGACTGGGCAAGGCCTCCAAGTATGAAGAACAGGGTCCCAAAATCCAGTTAAAGAGTTGGAGACAGCCCCTGTTCCCACTGTCAGCTGTTAGGAGTCCCAGAAGAGGACCCTCATATTGGTTGATTAAATAAAACATTGTGACCTATGGCAAGACAGCTTAGAGGAAGGCGGAAACTTCAAAGACAAAGACAGGAAGAAGTGGGCGAAGAGATGCCAGCACAGTCAAAGGAGCAGCATGAAATAGCACACAGGTAAAGCCACAGAAAATGTGGCGACATATAGATTAACAGAAATGGGCTGAGTTTAAGTGTAAGAGCTAGTAAGTGGTAGGCCTGAGCTAATGGCTGATCAGTTTTAATTAATATAAGCCTCTGTGTGTTTACTTGGGAGACTCAAGTGGGAAAGATTTGTCCCTACCCAAGGCCAGGAGGGACATAGAAAAACTTCCAACTACAAATGCGGCCCAATTGCTCAAGTTTCCACCTGAAACCTGAGAATACTTAATTAGCAATTCTAAACAGAGCCAAAACCAGGTTCCTGCTTCATATCTCATGGGGTCAGCAAGGCACTGCAACATGTAGGCTTTAACTACTGTATGGTGGGTACATACCATGCAGGATGGAGCTACAATGTGACAGATTCCTGCCCAGTTACACAGATGTTTCTGCAAGTCATGCAACATGGTGGGAGGTGGATATAGCTTTTGCTACTTACAAAAAAAAAAAAAAAAAAAAAAAAAAGGCCTTGACTACACACTGTAGGATGAAAGCATAGATCCACAGCTTTCCAGAGTCGGTGGTGAGCATGGTTCTCAGAGCTGGTGGAAAACTTTGTTCAGTCATGTTGGAGAGCTGAGGTGGACGGAGCCAGCAGCCAAAGTTGCCATTTCAGTCCTGGTTATTCTACAGTTTAAAGCAATAGATTCACAATAAGGCAGATTCAGATGTAACAAGACTTTAAATTGTTTATGCTGTGTGTAAAAAGGTACATAGGCTTGGAAGAGAGAAGAAACTGAATATAGACAGTTATATAAAGAAGCAGTTTTAGAAAATAAAGTCTTTAAAGAGACAGTAAAGGTAGTATAAAAATAAGCCACATAAAGATGGATATTACACAAAGAATCTGGATTTTGTTGTCTTTGATATTTTTAACTGTAGAAAGACATTTAATTGTAAAGGCTGCTAAATTAAGTATATATATATATATATATATATATATATATATATATATATATATATATATATATATATATATATATATTTAAAGGTATCTCGCCTTCAAAATTTGGATCTAAGGATATGTTGCTTTGGAAAGGAAGTTCTGCTTTTGTTTCCACAAGAAACAGGCTATGGATTTGTTCCAGATTAAGATACATCAGATTTGACTGGACAAGACCCCATGGATGGTGACAGCATTGTCCAGATGTTCCAACATCCAAAACAGTTCCAAGGCAACTGTATCAGACAATGCAGCCTCACAAACTATTCAAGTAAGGACTTGACCATAATTTTTAAATTTCTTAGGAGACACCAGCCCGCTGTCCGGGGAGCAACATGTAATGGCACACAGGTTAAGCCTTGGAACACATGGCAACATATAGAGTAACAGAAATGGGCTGAGTTAAATGTAAGAGCTAGTCAGTGGTAAGCTTGAGGTAATGGCCAAGCAGTTTTAATTAATATAAGCTTGTGAGTGGTTATTTTATAAAGCAGCTCTGGGGTCTGCAGGGCTGGGCAGGACTGGAGAAAACTTCAACTATAAAATAAAATATCCAACTATACTGGCCTAACTGGATGTCAGCATATAGATGAATGCAAATAGATCCATATCACTTGCCCTACACAAAACTCAAGTCCAAGTTGATCAGAAACCTCAACAAAATCTGATAGAAAAGAAAGTAGGAAATAATCTGGAACACATTGGCACAGGAGACAACTTCTTGAACAGAACACCAATAGCACAGACACTAAGATCAACAATTAATAAATGGTATCTCATGAAATTGTAAAATTTCTGTAAGGCAAAGAACACAGTCAATAGGAAAAAACAGCAGCCTACAGAATGGGAAATCATTTTTCACCAACACCACATGCAAAATAGGACTGAATTCTAAAATACATAAAGAATTCAAGACACTAGATATCAACAAACCAAATAATCCAGTGATAAAATGGGGTACATATCAAAACAGAGAATTCTCAACAGAATAATCTTAAATGACCAAGAAACACATAAGATATTCAACATCCTTTTCCATCAGGGAAATGCAAATCAAAATGACTCTGAGCTTCCATCTTAACACCTGTCAGAATGGCTAAGATCAACAATGCAAGTGAAGACTCATGCAGGCAAGGATGTGGAGCAAGGGGAGCATTCCTCCATTGTCGGAGGGGGTGCAAACTTGTACAGGCAATTTGGAAGTCAGTACAGCAGTTTCTCAGAAGACTCATGATCAACCTATCAAAGACCACACTATACTACTCTTGGGCATACAATCAAAGGATGCTCAATCACACCACAAGGACACTTGCTTACCTATATTCCTAGCACCTTTATTTGTAAAAGCCAGACCCTGGAAACAACCTAGAGGTATTCATTTCTATGGATATTAATGTATCTATTATTTCCACAACTGTTTCAGTGCATCAATAACCATAATAAAATGTAGCTTTTATGTAAGCAGTTCTAAACTTACCAAAAAATATTATGTACAAAAATATGGATTCCCTGGGGATTCATTTAAACCTGGTGGATTCAGTACAGGCAGGTCCAGTCCCCTCCTTCCAGGCTGAGCAAAGTGTCCCTGTGTAATGGAGGGGAGGGGAGGGGAGGAAGGTAGGGGTAGAGGTGGGAGGGCGGAGGACAGTGGAACCCATGGCTGATGTGTAAAATTAAAACACAAATATAATAATAATAATAAAAGAAAAAATATGGTTTCCCATATTCACTGACAGTATGAATAGTTCTTTGCTGTGGCATCTGAATATTAAATTTTAGTTACACTATGATTAATTGATTCAGGATGGCTCTGTTGAGTAATTACATTCAAGAAGAATCTGTCAATACCATTTGTTTTCAATTGTCACATTAAATCAAATATAGTGGGTACAGGTGTGCCCAGTGAGGTAAGAAATAGTGATACTAAGTAAAAGATTCAAATAAATGTATATGCAGTGGTGAACTAAAAATAAGTAAGTTAAAATAATAGAGTAAGAGTGATTGATTGCCTTCAGGGTTCTGAAAAGTCAAACATGTCTGCTAATGATTTAAATGTTCCACTTAGTACCCTGAAAATATTCCCTAGCCATACTTCACAAAACAAAGGGTCATGAGGCATAGATAAGGTCACAGAGTAATTCAGAAACTGGCACAAATGAGCCAAAACTTCAAAAATCTACTGTGCTATCAAAAAGAACAAGGTTAATAGTTTTATAGAGTATCAAATGTAATTTATCACTTAGAAACTGTTTAATTAGGGTGAAGTTAATACATCATTCAGGAATTTTCCCATATCCTTCTTCTGTACTTTTCTTACAAAATGGTATGCATATATTTAAAAATTTTGCATTTGTAAGAAGTATGTTCTTTCAATACAAAAAAAAAATGTGTTCATTGCTTATATGTGTGAAAATAACAATTTACTTCATAAACTTTAAAGATAAGCTATATACATGAGAACATAAATGTGAAATTTCAACATTTCCCTACACAGATTTTGATTCCATTCAATTCAAGCTACAAAAGGTTAAAAAAGTATAAACTAATTTAATATTGTTTATGAAACCAGTGGACAATATCTTCTAAGCAAGAAAATATCCTACCTTTTAGAAAACTATATATTTAAAACATTCCCAATATTTGTTAGTTCATCCAATCTCAACGTATTCTAATGAGTTATTGCTTTGTTTAATTAGAATAAATGAAAATATCTCCAAGCATTAATCTTTTACATTAAAACAAACTCTTCTGCTCAGTAATGTGCACTGGGCCCTGATCACAAAACTAATCATTAGGTACCACATCTATACTTAGCAATCATCATTATAATTTAATAACATCAATAAGAGTAAATTAGAGTTTACTGGATATTATGAAAAAAATAGTGCTCACTTTTCTTAACATTATTTCTGATAATTGATTAATATAGCCCAAACTAAAGGATCGAGTTTGTATTATATTTATATGATTTATTGTGTTAGGCTTATATAATATTATACATGTATATTGTGGCTAAAAAGAGTTATGAATTTTAACAATAGTGTCTATCAAATTTCCAGGGTTGAAGAGATGTCTCAGTGGTTAAAATGTGTCCTTCTCTTGCAGAGGACCTTGGTTTAGTGCTCAGCACACATGTTTGGCAACTCATAAACACCTGTAAGAACTTCTAGATGCCAGATGCCATCTTCTGGACTAGAAGGCACCAATACTCATGTGTACATATTCACAAAGAGAAATAACCACATACACAAAATTATAAATTATTTAAAATCTTAAAAACAAAGCAAGTTGCTTTAATCACTCTTGAAGTATAAGGACTGGAGAAATGTGAGCATGAATAACAAAGTAAACTTGTAGAAATCCTGTTGCTTAAATTTCTATTTTTTTTCCTCAAGATATTTAAACCTAAACCCTTATTTTCTCCTAAAGAAATGATTTGAGGGTCACTTACTATTTGCTGATATCCATGTGATGGTGCTTTGAAATAATGGAGTTGAAAAGGTATGTTAAGTATTTCCCATTCCATATTATTCACTGTTTGTGGAGGACCAGCTCAATGAATACCCACAAAGAGCAGAATCTTTTCATACACTATTTCATATGTATAAAAGTAACATCCTTGCCGGTGGTGGTAGCACACACCTTTAATCCCAGCACTTGTGAGGCAGAGCCAGGCAGATTTCTGTGATTTCAAGGCCAGCCTGGGCTACCAAGTGAGTTCCAGGAATGGCACAAAGCTACACAGAGAAACCCTGTCTCAAAAAAAAAAAAAAACCTAAAAAATAAATAAAATAACATCCTGTTTGCATGTAGTTTAGCACACCCTCTAATATTTTGTATTAATTTATATTAATTCTTGAATGGCATAAAATAATTCTGATATTTATGAAAATATAATAAGAAATTGTCTGGAAAATATTCCAACAAATATGCTTAAAATGTGTGAATTTCCATGAGGCCTCATTCCACATTAGAGGTCTGTGAGCACAGTAATTAAGATCTATAAGGTTTAATAGGTAACAGAGAGAACTTCTTTTCAGTTATGCCATCATAGGTAAGGTGCATTTGCCCTTGTAAATAGCTCATCCCTCAATATTGTCAATAACTCTGCCCTCATGGTTATGTAAATAACTCATTGGATCAACACACACACACAAGCACACACACGCACACCCATGTACACATGCACAAGGTATATAAGTAAAACTGGAATTCTTTGGGGAAAGGATGACTATATTCATTGAGAATAAGAAGGAAAGAGAGTAATGGGAGTCGAGTATGATCAATATGATCTTGTATTCATATATGAAAATTATTGCTAAGTAGAGTTATGAGTTTACAACTTGCAATTGATTCAGTTTGTGGACACAAAATCCACAGATGTTGTGGATTATGATAATCAGTTTTATAGCTATAATTAAAGAGTATATGATGATATTTGAATAATGGATATTATATAGTATATGGATAATATTTAGGAGAACAAATGTATTTTCTTTTTCATCTTTTTTTTTATTAACAGATTCTTTATTTTACATATCGACCACATATTCCCCTGTCCTCCCTCATCCCGCCCCCCAGCCCTTCCTCCCAACCCACTCCCCATTCCCACCTCCTCCAAGGCAAGGTCTCCCATGGGTACTCAGCAAAACCTGGTACATTCAACTGAGGCAGGTCCAAGCCCCTCATTCCTGCTCCAAGGCTGTGCAAAGTGTCTCACCATAGGCTCCAAACAGCCAGCTCATTCACTAGAGACAGGTCCTGGTCCCACTGCCTGGGGGCCTCCTAAACAGTTCAAGCTAAACAACTGTCTCATCTATCCAGAGAGCCTAGTCCAGTACCATGGGGGCTTCTCTCTTCTATTAGTCCACAATTCATGTGTTTCCACTAGTTTGGCTAATTGACTCTGTACTTTTTTCCAGTCATGGTCTCGGTATCTCTTGCTCATAGTATCCCTCCCCTCTCTCCTCGATTGGACTCCTGGAGCCCCACCTAGGACCCTGCCTTAGATCTCTGCATCTGCTTCCATCAGTCACTGGATGAAGATTATATAATGACAGT
Source organism: Onychomys torridus (assembly GCF_903995425.1). Taxonomy (NCBI): domain Eukaryota; kingdom Metazoa; phylum Chordata; class Mammalia; order Rodentia; family Cricetidae; genus Onychomys; species Onychomys torridus. The sequence goes on along the minus strand of NC_050454.1, from coordinate 46,308,465 downwards.
TAGGGTTCAGATGTATTTTCTAAATATTTATTACATAAACCAAAAAATCCATTGACTTGTGTTACCTGTATTTTTTCTATAAGCAGGTAACTTCCCCTATATAAATTATTAAATTTTTGCTAAAATATGAAATACATAAATAAATACTTGAAAAGAAATGCTAAGAAAAATAAAGAATAAGACGGACAGTGTTGGCACACACCTTTAATACCAGCACTTGGGAGGCAGAGGCAAGTGGATCTCTGTGAGTTTGAGGCCAGCCTGGTCTACAGAGCAAGATGAAGGACAGGAACCAAAACTACACAGAGAAATCCTGTCTCAAAAAAAAAAAAAGAAAAGAAAAGAAAGAAAAAGAAAGAACAAAATATATTTTCATCTTCAGATACGTTAAAATGCTGATATTTTTGTGTCAGGAAATGTATAATTTTGCAATTCATTTCTAGTCGGTTTTAATTTTTTTATTAAAAGCAACACTGGAAGCCAGACAGCAGTGGTGCATGCCTTTAATTTCAGCACTCGGGAGGCAGAGACAGGCAGATCTCTATGAGTTCAAGGCCAGCCTGGTCTACAGAGAAAGATCCAAGGCTGTTACCAAAGCTACACAGAGAAATCCTGTCTTGAACAAACTAAACAAACAAAAAAATAAAAAGCAACATTAGGGAATAGAGATGATGAATCAACATGAAAAAAATGCTTGCTTCAAAACTTGAGAACCTGAGTTCAAGTCCCCTAAACTCATGGAAAAAGCTAGGTATGTTAATGTGCTGCTGTAAACCAGTGCTAAGGGTAAGGGCAGGTCATAGATAAAAGAATCATCCATACGTTGTGGGCACTATACTTGGTCCAGTGTCCATGAGAGACCTTGTCTAAAGCAAATAAGGTGGAAAGTGATATAGCAGGAAAACAGAAAGAATTCTATTGTCTGCAAGCCCATGCATAGATATGCACATCTGCACACATGTAGGCACTCAGCATACAGAGGCTCAACCCAAAAATGAGAGGGAAAGAATTGAAAGGATATAAGCATTTTTGTATTATTTGTAGTTTCAACTGGAAAGAAATTCATAAAATCCCAAACTTGGAAAAACTAGTAAAAATTGCTTATGAACAATTAAATTCTCAATGGATTAAAACATATGTTAAATGCACAATCATGAATAAAGCAGTGATTAATATAAAAATGAGTTTTTTTAATCTTAGGAGGTTGAGTTTGGTATCACAAATTACATGTACTTACAAGTATGTTTGTTGTCATGAATATTTAAATATAACAATATCTGCCCCATAGTTAGATATCAATGTTAAAAATATTTTTGCTCCTAATCTTTTTATTATTGTGCCAGAAATTACAACATTTTGCTATGAGCAATATCATGAAAAACACAAAGTGTTGTTATTAAATGAAATGAATTTAAGATATATTTTTAAATCCTCCTTTACCCTTTGCTCAATTTTTAAATTTTATTCATGCTGAAACTCAAACCTTTGAGATTAAAAGCATATTGTCTTTCTCTTGCAGCAAAATTGTGGCATTCATGGAAATCTTTGGAACTACTTTAGTATGATGAACGTTATAGTCTTGTTATTCATTCTTCATTCCTAAAATAATATAAAATATTATTTTATGTTATAAAATTGTGATTTATGATTACATTTTCTTCTGCAATATTTTTATCTTTAATAGCTCTCTGAATATAAAACATGTGAAATAGTACAGTAATGTATTTGATACATGTTGACATTTCATGATTCAGTTGTACTGAAAATGTCAACTTTTTCATGAATTTCATTGTGAAAATTTCTCTAGCTTTATAATATGGACAAGACATCATTGCCAAGATCGAAAACTTCAGTTCCGTTGCTGGAATCCATGTTAGAGAGAGATTTAGTTTCCAGAAATTGTCTTCTAGTCTCTGCATGCCTGCTGTGACGTATTATCTTATAAATGTGTGTGTGTGTGTGTGTGTGTGTGTGTGTGTGTGTGTGTGTGTGTGTGTGTGTGTACAGGCAGGCTAATCTCTAATTTGGAAGCCCAGTGTGCTATGCAAAGTCAGTCCCAGAGAGCCAGGTCTACTCAGAGAAGCCCTGTCTCAAAAAATCAACCCCCCCCAAAGTTTGCATTAAAATAAGATGATGTAATAATATTGTAAGATGTAAGATCTAATGAGAATTAGATTGCAGAATATTGAGTAAATGGGGAAGCAAACCAAGGCTTGAAAACAGTTGCCTGGATCATAAAACAAAACACAACAACTAGCCAGGTAGCACAAGAGCCACTTGTAGAAAATGAAGGCAGAATTTGCGTCCATAAGAATAGGGAAAATGGCCTTCTTGAAAACAAGTAGCATTTCAGCTGGGTCACCTTCTTTGGTGTGATCTCACTAAAAAGGAGTGGGGCGGGCTCTGCAATAATGACTTCTACTGAGCAAAATCTATATCCAGACAGCTTTCCAAGAGCTGCTTACAAAAGGGAGGGATGTAAATGTTTTTAAAAATAACTAAGAGATGAAGAAAATATTGAACTACAGTAAATACAGGTCAAGAAGAAAGAAAGAGAGAGAGAGCGAGGTGGGGGGAATGGAAGGGAGGAAAGAAGGAAAGGAAAGAAGGAAGGAAAGAAGGAAGGAAGGAAGGAAGGAAGGAAGGAAGGAAACAAGCAAGCTAAATATCTTGCAGTAAGTAGACCATACGTCTGAAGAGGAGGTAGGTAAGTTATAGATTATTAATGTAGACTTGGAGTATGCTAGGAACCAGAGTCCCATTGCTTAGAGTTGTGTGAGCAGAATATATGAGAGCTTCAGAGTGATCCTGAAGGAAAGTGTTCTAAGACTCATCTGAGAAAGAGCTAAAGATATTACTGGTAATCTCAAGAAGGCCAAAAGAAAGCCAAGACTGCTGAAAAGTCATTGGTGTAGCCAGACTAGATTTGAAAACTGATAATATTAGGAATAAGTTAACATTATCAAATTGGAGGCCATCCACACATCAGCACTACATGACCCAAGACAATGGAGATCCACCCACATCGTGTTCTCTTATGTATTGCCTTCTAACCCTTAGTTACCCCAAGCAAAATTATCCGAATTCAACCTTGAAATGGAGGGCCTACTTTATATTAGAAAGATGCTTTCTCCCCTTGCCACACTGTCCACCTTTTCCATTAAGCTGTCTGTGCACCATTACAGAGCTTTTGCATTGGCTGGAGGCTGAGATGGTTTGGGGGAGCATTTAAGGAAAGGTCAGCCTAGTTCAGAGTGTTTGGAAGGACTGCTGTACACACATTTATAATTGTGTTTTTTGGTATGGTGACCATTTATACAATATTCCACATTGTTCAAACTTTACCTTTGGATTAGGGTGCCCTGGACACTAAATCTATTTGTGGAATTTATCATATGTGGACTGGCAGTGTACTTTTCTTTGGCTGTTCTCTCTCCATCCATTTCTCACTTTCACTTACAAGTCTGTGTGGTCCTTTAGGTGTGCTTATTACATCTCTTTTTGTTTATGGTGCTGAGCACTAGATGGGAGAAATAACAAAATAATTCAACTGTTTTTATACATATGTATCTATGATTAATTTCAGAGATTTTATCATCCCATTTCTATAGCAGGAATCTTAAAGAGTCTTATTAATAAAATCAGACCTGAGGCCAGTTATTGGGGTGAATGCTGGAAGATCAAAGAGACAGAACAAGCCACAGCTACCTTTCCTCACCAGGTCCTCAGCTGGTCTTATTTCCTCAGATTGGAAGCTTCTGAGTCCTCATCCAAATCGATCTCAGCTGAACTTTGCTGCTCCAAAGCCTAAAAGCTTAACCAGCCAAATGCTGCTAGTTTCTGGTCTTCACGCCTTATATATCCTTCTCTTTCTGCTGTCATTCGCTGGGATTAAAGGCTCACTTTCTGGGATTAAAGGGGGTGGGTGTCTCCATGCTGGCTGTATCCTTGTACACACAGAGATCTGCCTAGCTCTGCCTCCTAAATGCTGGGATTAAAGATGTGCACCACCACTGACCAGCTTCTGATATGGCTTGCTCTGACCCATTTTCTAGCCACCATTTTTGGCTCTGTATCTAGTGGCTGTCTGTTCTCTGATCCCACATAAATCTATTAGGGTGCACAATACTTTGGGGAACACAATACCACCACACCTTTCTCTTCATTATTCATTTCCCTCTTTCACTGAAACTGTTCTTCCCAATAAATTCCTCTCTTTCTGTCATGTCCTCTTTCTGTGGGTGTCTAATTGAGTTAATTAGTTTATTGCTCAAACATGGGTGAGTAATTATTTACTGGAACAGGAAAATTTATCAATAACTCTAGTACTGAAGAAAACACTCTTGGGCCACTATCTTTTCTATGATGAAATATTGATGAGGCCAATCTTGAACAGACCTTGTTTACATTAGCACAGCTACAGTGAGTTAATATGAATGCAACTATGATGTCATGCCCAAAGACTCCTTTTTGCTGTACAGGTATAATAATTCGTCTAGGCTGTTAAATTTAATGCCTTTTCCATGAGTCTAGGCATGCGTGAGCTGATATAGATGTCCTTATTAATCTCAAGTACTTTACCATATGGTATTAGATTTCTATACAGTTGCTGTTGTTGAGTTTAAGTAAACTTCCTGCTTTCATGTAGATGCTTGACTTGTTCATGAGGAAACAGACTTTGAAGTTGTTAAGGTAAAGCATTTTTGTTTTTTAGACTGCTGTTAAGGGCACCAAACTCTATCCTCAGATCTTCACAGCAAACTGAGTATCCTTTCCCACTATATCGTCTGTCCAGAAGTGAAACCACAGTGAAAACAGAGTGCAAGTTGATAACAAAGTAGTGCAGTCCCTGAACACCAATTGTTTGGTGAGTACTGCTTGCATATTAGTTATTGTGTGCATGTGTGGTGAAAATAAAGAAAAAGTTGAAAATACATCACTGTGTTCTTTGTGATTACAATTAGGTTGCTAGAGAGGAGATGGAGGTAGGTGACATACATCGGAACAGGAGCAGGGGATGCAAAGGCAATGGAGTGAGCAGATGTGAGTGTGATAAATGTAGATGGACATAGAAAGATGGAGGTATATAATCAAGCCAGGTGGAAAATGTCATCTCTTAGAAGATTAAGTCAAGGAGACTATATAGAATAGGGCAACCTGTGTTTTTTTTATTTAGAAGAAAAATGATGGGATATAAAGAAAAAAAGGAGGTGGAAAGAGAGAGGGACAAAACTGGACTGTTAAGGTCATAAGAGATCCCCAGATTCTGTCCTTATTCGCAGAAGAAGATTCTTCATAGAAGAATTTTACATCTTAGTAAAATTAATATTTAATTGACAAATATTAAATGATAAATTACATGTGACTATTATAGGAAAATGCTAACTTAAAACAAACGTATTTTAATAACACATTTAGTTCTCAAATTGTCAAGCTATAATTTAGATGGACAGCTTTTCTTATGTGAATTATTAGAGGGTTTAAGTACATTGTTGAGAGGAAAATTGAAAGTATTCTCTTACCTTCAACAGTATTTGATACACAGTTTGTTGTACTTTAATCAGATAGATCTAACAATGAAAAATTGTCTTATCTTTTCAATTCATAGCTCTGTGTACTTTAATCTTTTAGAATTGAATGATCTCATAGTGCTGATATAATCTTATAAGAAATTGGAGGATATTTAAGACACATTAATCTGATTCATACTTGTAATTTGATTTTTCAAGATATGTCAAATGAAACTGGTTTAAAGGTTTACTTATTTTCTCTAAGGAAGCTCCATTGCTCCCCGTGTTGCCTGAGTGGCAAGAAACAGACTGAGAGGCACAGAAGAAGCTTCAGCTTGGATTTACAAAATAAAGCCCATTTTGTTTAAAGAAACTAATCATACTACAGATCATTTTAAAATTACTTACTTTGGAAATATATATATTTATGTGTTGTTATCAATCAAAAAACCATACTTTCAGGAAATCGTTGAATAACCTTGCTTACATGAACATTATATTTATTTACATGTATTTGAAAAGGACACTTTTATTTACTTCCTTGCAAGTTGAGTCTTCTGTATACTAAAATCGACCTCACATCAGATTGTGCTGCTAAACACATGACACCTTGAGCAGCACGAAACATGTTTAGTACCCTCTTGAGAAGTCTAAAGTCAGGTTTAAGGAAACATCAGTAAATTTCAATAAGTTACTTTTTCAAATTTGTAAATTTTAACTTAATTTTGATAGATATCTCTAAACAGTTCATTGTATATAAGTTCCTATATTTTCAAATTCAGAAAGAAAATGATTTCACATATTAAGCATCAATAAATATAACAATATTAAATTCTAGGGTTACAAAAACCTGGGAGGAAAGAGTTAAATTTTTCCAGCTGATCATCAAGTATTATCCTAGGTAACACATACTTATAGCTAAAATAGGAAAGCATTATTGTTATCAATGGGATTGATGCAGACATGCTTGCTCCAAAGTATAGACTTTCTGTTTTCGGCATCTTAAGGGACTGGAGAACCTTGTGGCTTCTTGTGTGATAAGGAGAAGTTCTGCAAACAAGAAGCTTCCCCACCACTAGCCATGTGATACCCTTCATGACTTGAAATTCTTAGTTACTTGAAGCCAAATGTTTAATTTTCCTTCATGTTACATCTGTACTATGAATCCTCTAAAATATAATCTCTGTTCATAGTCTCCTTGGTATCAGAATTATTACAAAAACATCAAGTAAGTATGGACCAGAAAGCTTCCTCTTTGTTGGCTAGTTCCTGCTGAGGGCTCTATGAAGACTGTTATAGGTCAATGTAGTGGAGTCTTAACTAGCTGGAGACTTTTGAACTCCAATGATGAGCAACACTGCAAGATGTATCCATGAATGCCATAGTAATATGAATGTTATGAGATCATCTATCAGTTTTCTGATTGGATTTAAGTCCTGCTCCCAAGAAGGAAACAGGCCTAGTACCTGAAAGGTGGTCAAAACTCTGTGTATGCTAATAGATTTCATAGGCCACGGAGGAGAAACTACTATTAGTAATCTTCTAAGCAGACAGAGTATCAAACTGAATTCTAAATTCACATCTGTCTATTTGTAGATTTTTATAGCTCTCAGACCTAATCAAGGGAGGTTTTTTTCTGTAATGGACAGTCATTAACACAAAAACAACTAATTAACTGAGGGAGGATGCAGGGTAATCTATAGAAAGGAGATAGTAAAAATAATGAACACAAAGGGTGAATGAAAAAGACATAGGGAAACATTATTTAATTTATACATATACATACATGAATAGTTTAAATGAAATTTTGTCATTTGGGGTAACTATAATATGTCCTCAAGATACAAGTACTACTTAACAAAAATCCCTACAACCAAGAATTGGAAATCTCCCATCAAGTTGTATGTCAAGGTGTGGTTCAAGAGCCTTTAAATCTATATAGACTATAGTCTGTAAATATTGTCCTTGATTTCCCCCTTAATAATTGGAATATAGACATATCTTTTCAACTTCTGGCTTTCTCATCATTTGTTTTTTATTAAGAAATTTTCTATTCACTTTACATACCAACCACAGAACCCTCCCTCTTCCCTCTTCCCATCCCCCAGGCTTTGCCTCAACTTATTCCCCATCCCCACATTTCCCAAGTCATGGTCTCCCAAGGAATACTCAATCTTACCATAAGGACACATGCTCAACTATGTACATAGCAGCATTTTTTCTTAATAGCCAGAACCTGGAAACAAGCTAGATGCCCCTCTATTGAAAAATGGATTAAGAAAATGTGGCACATATTTGCAGGCAAATTGATAGAACTAGAAATATCATTCTGAGTGAGGTAACTCAGACTCAGAAGGACAAATATGGTATGTACTCACTCATCAGTGGATAATAGATATAAGGCAAAGGATAACCAGACTACAACTTATAGCTTCTCATCATTTTTAACAGTGTTATTTCTATAGTAAAGCATAATTGTAATAAAATCCACATTTTTAATTAGTTATTTCATGAAGTATGTTTTGTTGTGTAGTGTATGTTCTTTGCTATAATACAAGGCCCCTCTATATTTACTCTCAAGGCATTGTACAGGGTTGATTTAGTAATTTATGTTTACATGCAAGGCCCATTGTAAATTTGAATATACAGGGTCAATGTCCATATTAAAATTTTGCATATGAATATCCTGTCATCACATCACCTATGATCCTTTGATTAAAGATCAGCTAAGTGCTATTTTGCTCTACTTTGGGCTGCTTCATTCATTTCTGCTCGTCTTTCTCCAAAAGCATCCTGCCCTTATTACTGTAATGGTATTGTAAGCCTTGGCATCTTGTACTGTCTACAATGGTCTATCTATTCTACCTTTATTTCTAGTTTCATTACTCCAATAGCTGTGGGAATAATTCTTTCAAAAACAAATGAAGTAATATAACTAGGCAAGAAAAAATATTTAAATGACTTCTTTGTTCCTTGTCATTTAGAATTAAATATAAAATTTCCTAATAATGTAAGGCTGTGTTATACCTAACCTTTGCTTTTATCTCTAGCTGCATAATAACTTGCTTTAGCATTTCTTCATAATCACTTTGATTTCTTTCAATATTTAAGATATATGAATATCATTTTTCACTTTAGGCCATTGTAATTCTTCTTTGAGTTTTCAGACTTATTTTCCTCCCTTGTTAGAGGAACAGCCACCTCCTCATATACAATTCAAGTTTGTAATAAAGATTTGTGTACAGCAAGTAATCTGGTCCTCACCTATTACTCAAGATAAATAAATTTAATTTATTTTCATATATAACATATATATGTTATATAGATATATAGATAAACAATCATTTAAAATATAATCAACTGATACAACTTGATGCAACTTACATCTTAAGTAAAACCCCTTAAAACTCAAATAGCAAAGAAAATAATTTTCTACTAGCAAATCTATGATGAGCTTGTGTCTTACTGTTACACTGAATCTTTTTAAAATAAACATTTTTATTATTTTTAATCATATGCAGCTGTGTGTGTGTGTGTGTGTGTGTGTGTGTGTGTGTGTGTTTGTGTGTGTGTGTGCGTGCGCGCATGTGCGTGCTTGAGTATGCACACACGTGGTGGTGGTGTTATACATAGTGAAGGTACCCACAGAGTATTAAAAATGTAATTACATGTTTGTTTCTGAGACTGCAGTTAACTGATCTTTCCAAGTTGATGGGAACTTTGGTGGTTTCTTGGACAGTATATCATTTCTTAAGTTTTAAGAGAAGCAATAATGATTTCTCTATTAATTCTTTTTCAAAGCTATCCACTCCTAAAGCAATATAGAATTCATCCTTTTTTTATTATCCTCTACTTTTATGTAAGTGTGGAGAACATTATTTAGATTGTAAAGTTCTATACTTAATGTATTGTATTGAAGTGTATCACTGTTCAGGTTCTGTTGAAATCATTCATTGTTTTATAGCATATTCAAGACAGAATATCCTTTTTGAGTACCCAGAGGGGGAAAAAAGGAAAGGGAAAATGTAATTTGAGAATTTTTTCTCCACATATTTTACATTATGGTTGTGGCATAAAGGTATTCTAACTTATGATTCTTTCCTTCATTGTTTACACTGAATATAAAATGAATTATTTTATATATATTAAAGAATTATGATTTATTTTTACACTTTCAGTTGTAGATTGTGTGGAAGAGATTATAAGTAAATTAAAATATTGTGTTTTGCTATGCAAGTTTCCAAGGGTGGGAATAAACCAAGAGAATCCTACTCAACTATTATGCCAAAACAAAGAGCAAAGCACAATAAACCCAAACATTTAACACAGGCAAATACATCTTGTTGGTAACCAATATCTTTTAAATTGGGCATCTGGATTCAACAAGAATAAAATCATGACAGAAATAAAAATCTAGCCAAGAATCCAAGTCTGGTGAACTAACAACATCCACTTTATTAAATCAGCATAAGCCCAAATTTCTTTCTAAATAAGTGCTCATTTCCCCACAAATAAGTGTAGTCCTCATCCCTCATCAAGAAAACTTCCCTTTGCAACAGGGGAGATGATTTCTGAAAACCACAACCAATCAGAATAATAGCTGTGGAGCCAAGTCCAAACAAATAGGCATAAAAAAACAACACTGGGATCTATGGCTCAAGGAATAGTGAGTGAGGAATAGGCAGTAGAATAATTTTAAGGGCCAGAAGCTCATGGAGGTCTGAGTAAATCTATGTAGCCTAAATATCAAAAGCTACACCCATAATCATCAAAATGACTGCCTAAAGATGTACTGAACAATGACAACAAAAGTAGACATACTGGAGTGGACAGGGCAAGCCCACAAGATCAAAGCTCACTAATTATATATATGTTTATGTGTATATATACAAAGGTTTTCTCAGCATCAAATGAGATGACCATGTGTGGTTTATGTTTATATGATGGATTCCATTGACAGATTTTTGTATGTTCAACTATCTCTACATCTCTGGGATGAAGCTTATTTGATCATGGTGGATGATTTTTTGATGTGTTCTTGGATTTGGTTTGGCAGTATTTTATTGAGTCTTTTTGATCAATGTTCATGAGGGAGATTGGTCTTTAATTCTCTTTTATTGTTGAATCTTTCTGTGGTTTTGATATCAGGGTAACTGTAACCTCATAAAAAGGGTTTGGTAATGTTCCTTCTGTTTCTATTTTGTGGAATAATTTGAGGAATATTGGTATTAATTCTTCTTTGAAATTCTGGTATAATTCAGCTCCAAAACCATCTGGTCCTGGGCTGTTTTTGTTGAGAGACTTTTAATGGCTGCTTCTATTTCCATAGGAGTTATAGATCTATTTAGATTGCTTATTTTATCTTGATTTAATTTTGGTATGTGGAATCTGTCCAGAAAATTATCCATTTCTTTTAGATTTTCCAATTTTGTGGACTACAGGTTTTTGAAGTATGACCTCATGATTCTCTTGATTTCCTCATTGTCTGGTGTTTTGTCTCCCTTTTCCATTTCTGATTTTGTTAATTTGGATGCTCTCTCTCTGCCTTTTGGTTACTGTGGATAAGGGTTTGTCTGTCTTGTTAATTTTCTCAAAGAACCAACCCTTTGTTTCATCGATTCTATTACTGTTCTCTCTGTTTCTATTTTGATTTTGTTCAGGTGTCCTATTGAATTGCTAGGTCAAGATATCTCCAACTTCTGTATGTAGGCATTTAGAGCTATGAACTTTCCACTTAGTAGTGCTTTCACAGTGTCCCATAAGTGTGACTATGCTATACATTAATTTTTATTGAATTCTAGGAAGTCTTTAATTTCTTGCTTTATTTCTTCCTTGTCCCAGTGATGATTCAGTTGAACGTTATTCAATTTCCATTCGATTGTAGGCTTTTTGTAAGTTTTGTTGTTGAAATCTAATTTTAAGCCCTAGTACTCTGATAAAATATGGGAGGTTATTCCATTTTTTTAATCTGTTGAGGTTTGCTTTATAACTGATTATGTGGTCAATTTTAGAGAAGTTCCCATGGGGTTCTAAGAACAAGGTATATTCTTTTGTTTTGGGGTGGAATATTCTATAGATGTCTATTAAGTCCATTTGAGTCATAACATTTGTTAGATCCCTTATTTCTCTGTTAAATTTCTGTCTGGCAGGCCTGTCCATTGGTGAAAATGGGGTGCTGAAGTCTCCAAATACTAGTGTTCTGGGTTTGATGTTTGAATTAAGCTTTAGTGGATGTTTCTTTTACATATGTGGGTACCCTTAAATTGGGGCATAAATGTTCAGAATTTATACCTGATCTTGATGGATTTTTCCTATGATGAATATGTAATGTCCTTCTCGATCTCCTTTGATTAATATTAGTCTGAAGTCTATTTTGTTAGATAATAGGATAGCTACACTGGCTTGCGTCTTAAGTCCATTTGATTGGAAAGTCTTTTCCTAGCCACTACGTTCATTTGACTATAATGTCTTTTCCCAGACACTACTCTGAAGTAGTGTCTGTCTTTGAAGGTGAGGTGTATTTCTTGTATGCAGCAGAAGGATGTGTCCTGTTTATATATCCATCCTGTTAGCCTTTGTCTTTTTAAAGGGAAATTGAGCTCATTCTTATTAAAGCATATCAATGACCAGTGATTATTAATTCCTATGATTTTTAGTGGTAATGTTGTACATTTCCCTTCTTTGAGATTTGTTGGTGTGGGATTAACCTGTGTTTTCTTGGGTATATCTAACTTCTTTAGGTTGGGTTTTTCCTTCTAGTGCTTTCTGTAGGGCTGGATTTGTGGATAGTTATTGTTTAAATTTGGTTTTGTTATGGAATATCATGTTAACTCCACTTCTGGTGATTGAGAGTGTTGTTTGGTAAAATACTCTGGGCTGGCATCTCTGGTCTTTTAGTGTCTGCATTACATCTGCCCAGGATCTTCTGGCTTTAGAGTCTCCATTGAGAAGTCAGTTGTTATTCTTATAGGACTGCCTTTATATGTTACTTGGCCTTTTTCCTTTGCAACTCTTAATATTTTTTTCTTTATTCTGTATGTTTAGTGGTTTGATTATTATGTGGTAAGACAATTTTTTTGGGCATCCAGTCTAATTGGTGTTCTGTAAACTTCTTGTGTCTGCATAGGCTTTTCTTTCTTTATGTTAGGAAGGTTTTCTTCTTTGATTTTGTTGAAAGTATTCTTTGTGCCTTTGAAGTGGTATTTTTCTTCTCCTTCTATCCCTATTATTTTTGGTCTTTTCATAGTGACCCAGATTTCATGGACATTTTAGATTATGACTTTGTTGGCTTTAATGTTTTCTTCAACAGATGAATCTTTTTCCTCTATCAAATCTTCAACACCAGAAATTCTCTCTTCCATCTCTTGCATTCTGTTGGTTATGCTTGCATCTGTAGTTCCTGTTCATTTACTCAGATTTTCTATTTCCAACATTCTCTTGGTTTGAGTCTACTTTATTGCCCCTATTTCAGTTCTCAAGTCTTAAACAGTTCCTTCCCTTTGTAGCTAGAGTTTTCTCTCCAGGTCCTGCCAAGACCTGGCAGTCTGACAGCCCACTTATAAAATAATCACTCAGAGACTTATATTACTTATAAACTGTATAGCCGTGGCAGGCTTTTTGTTAACTGTTCTTGTATCTTAAATAAGCCCATTTCTATTAATCTATAAGTTGTCATGTGGCTCGTGACTTACTGGTATCTTACATCTCACTTGTCATGGCGGTGGCTGGCAGTGTCTCTCTCTCAGCCTTCCTGTTACCAGAATTTTCCTCTCTGCTTGTCCCTACTATACTTTCTGTCTGGCTACTGGCCAATCAGTGTTTTATTTATTAACTATTAAGAGCAACATATTTGACATAGAGAAGATACCGCAGCACTTTTCCTTTTTTTTAGGAAGGTTTTAACTTTTACATAGTAAAATTACAGATAACAAAACAATTATCAAATAAGAACTACAGTTATAATATCTAGTTATTTATAATAACTAGTCTATTTGGCAAAATTAAATAAGATATCTATTTTATATTTGAGAGTCTAAGGTTTTATATCTAACTTATCTTTTATTATAACTAAGTGAAATTATAACTATCTTTAGTCTTTAACTACATCAAAGACCTTAGGAGTATATAATATTAGGTGAGAAACAGGAGAAGGACACAAGTAACTTCTGGGAGTCTTGTGACAGTAGACAGAGACATCTGGAAGCCTGGACAGTCATCCTTTTTTTTTTTTTTTTAAAGTTGGGGTATCTGTTTTTAGCCCATAGGTCTGGAGTATCTCAGTTACTTTTTTTTAGTGTCCTTTAGAATGTTTGGCAGTTTTTTTTCTGTGAAGCAGGAACCATTTTGTCAAGCAAAGTTTAGTGGTTACCTTTTTATGGGTCCTGCATGTCCAGTTGATCAAGCAGTCTAGGCAAGAACAGTTTCTTGCCAAATAGCTATTTTTGTCAAGCTGAAGGTAAACTCTATACAGAATGTCTTTGATGCCCATCTTTTTCTCTGAAGTAAATTGGTGCTGCCAGGAGCACACATGGCTCACTGTCCTTAGGGTTAGGGTTAGGGTTAGAAATTTTTTAAAATATTTTAAATGCCATATTTTGTAGGTCTTTGAAGTGTTTGAAGATTACCTGTCTATCTGAAATATATCTATGTATACCTAGAAAACTTAACATGACTATAAGTTTGACTATAAGAGAAGACTAATTGATTTGTATTTTTTAAATATCTATTACAATCTAAATGAGTTACATAAACATAATACCTCAAATGAGAGTAGAAATATATATATGTATATGTGTATATATATATATATATATATATAGTATAACAAAATTAATTTTAAACTTGTATTAATAAACTAAAATCTATACCATGTAAAACATTTTAAACAAGTTGTTGTTTTATAAAAGTAGGTTTATTAATCTACCCTTTTATCTTATTATATCTAAACTATCCCCCTTTCTTCTTTAGAAAGAGATTGTATTTATAATCAACCTATTTTAAATAAAAATATTAGTTTTTTTTTTTCTGTCCCACAGCAGAGGGCTCTTTTGATATGGGACACAAGAATCTCTTAACATTTTTTTTAATCAATATGCCTGGGTTTAGAGAAGGAGTGAGCCAATTTCATCTCCAAAGCCAGCTTGGTATATTTGGGTATTTGGGCGTAGCTTCTCTTATTACTTCCTGCTGGAGGGGGAGCTGTATCTTATGGGGATACAAAGAAAATTTTAGAATTATGGAGTAATCCGTGAGGGTGTATCATTTGAGCCAGTTGCCTTGAAATTGTTCTGGATGTTGGATCATCTAGGGCACAGTATCATCAGAGACCTTTCAGATGGTCTTGGTTGGTCAAACCTGATGTATCTTAAGCTGGAACAAATCCATAGCCTCTTGTTTTCTGTGGAAACAAAAGTAGAGCCTTCTTTTTAAAGTAACATATCCTTATATTCAAATTTTGAAGTCAAGTTACCTTTAAAATATACATATTGGTTCAACTCAACAGCTTTTACAATCAAATGTTTTTCTGTAGTTAAACATCCCCAAAAACAACACAATTCAGATTTTCTGTGTAATACCCATTTTTATGTGGCTTATTTTTTATACTACCTTTACTATCTCTTTAAAGACTTTATTTTTAAAAACTATGTATTTTTTATATAACTCCACAGCATCATTTCACCTACTTGGTGGCTTTTTTCTTGGTTTGCTTGTCTTTATTAATAGATTTATTGATTTCTTCCAATTTTTTGTTTATCTTTTCCTCAATTTCTTTAATAGAATTTTTTATTTCCTGTTTCAAAGCCTCTACCATCTTCAGAAAGTCATTGTTAAAGTTGTTTAATTCAGCTTGTTTTAAGTTGGGATATTCATGTCTTGCTGTAGTAGAACCACTAGGTTCTGGTGGTGCCATGTTGCTCTTTATATTGTTGAATCTATTATGACACTGGCATCTACCTACTTCTTCCTCCAATTGGTACAAACAGTATCTGTGTCTCAGGAAGCTACTCCTTGTTCAATTGGCACTGGCAATGTTTGTGTCTCAGGAAGCTTCTGGGATCTCAGGGGGGTTGCTGGGTTAGGGGACTGAGTGGGACTTGTAGATTGCAGGGTCTAATGTGGGGGTAGTGATGGGAAGTCCTGCCTACAGGAGACTTGCATACTGGCATGCAACTGGGGCTGTATGAGGACATGAGTTGTACCCCTGAGCCTAAGGCCTAGAACCTGGGTTGACTGGCAAAGAAACAATGACCACCTCATGGTCCAATTAGAGCTGGCAGATTCTGTGTCTCAGGGAACAGCTGATATCTTGGGGAATGGGTGGGTTTGGGTGATGGAGTGGGGCTTGTGAATTACAGGATCTGATGATAGATGGTGGTATTTGGGCCTGTCTTCAGGAGTCTTGCTTACTGGCCTGCAACTGGGGCTTCAATAGGTTTGGATATGGGGACATGGGTTATGCCTCCAGGCCTAAGGCCTAGAGAAAAATACAGAAGATTTGCTTTAGAATAATTCCACTTAGAAGTCATCTTTTTTTCCATCAAATGTAAGATCTAGAACGTTCACATGTATAAAATGAACATGACTCACGTCCACATAATATTTTTTAAAAAAAAAAATGTCATTTTAAACATTGCTCTAGGTCAACAGCACCCAGGGAGTTTTCTTCTTAACACTTTGATTTCTATAATACCTTAACTGAAATCTTTGCTCAGAAATTCTTGTGCTAAAAATATGATTATAGAAGCTTTTAATCTTGTTCTTTCTACATCACACAATAAGGGATAAATTAGTAAGATTTGTATTCAAAATAACTAGAAAAACTTCCATCTTCTGTACTGAACTTCTAGATCTTTGGGTTTTGTTTGTTAGTTTGTTTTGCTTTGTTTTGGGGGTATTTTTTAGTGTTTTTTGTTTGTTTGCTTTTCTTTTTTGTAGTCAGCAGCATTACATAAGCTGGGTTATTTAATGCACACATGTTATTGCGAGAAGTAGTATTTCCATTTCACAGATTAAGCGTAGCAAGTGCAAGTAATTTGTCCATGAACCTTGAGCTTATGAATGACAGAGTGTAATTTGCTTATCTTATCTCTTTAAATATGTATTTTCACTGCAGTTCCTGTGATTATTTCTATGTATTCTCTGTTAAATTCATTTATAATACACTTAGATCTTCCTAATACATGTCACACAGTGCTCTACATGCCTTAACACTATTCAAAAGTTTTGCCCATAATGATGGTTTTAGCAAACCATTATCATATTTGTTTTGGAGATAATGTATCTGGGGACAGAAATGTTGATTTCCATGACATGTCCTACATTATAAATACTTGATTTTCACTTGATATTTGATATAAGATGGAGAAGCAATGTTTCACACTCAGTACATGAAATCTAATGTTCAAATAAATAATGTCCTATTGTTCTAAAACCATTGAACTTAAAAAAAATGTTCATCTTTAGAAAGCTTTTATTAATGGGTAGAACTTTTTTTGTTTTTGTTTTATTTTTGTGTTCGATTATCCATACATAAAATATATTTAACTTTTAGGTCTCTGTCACTATAACGGTTATTACTACTATTTTTTGTTTTGTTTTTGTTTTTGTTTGTTTGTTTGTTTTGTCAGTTGATAGACCTTCAGGCTGAGAAGTTTGGAATTAATAATGATTTAAACAACAAAATACACATTCGAGATATGGTATATTTCATTGATGACATATGTACTCCTTTCTCAGTACCATTCACTGCAGCCAAGTCTGTCTGTGCCTGAAAGGAAGAAGTACTTTGCAGAATCCGTGAGACAGCAGGCTGCTTACAAGGGCCATTAACTAATTTAGATTTAAGCATCTGTGGAATATCTGGCCAGGACTGCCACAGTAGTGCTGTGGGTAATAAAGGTTTCTTTTTCTCAGTTAGTACTTGTTCTGCCTATTTCATAACTCTCCACATTGGCACTTAGTACACTAGCAATGCCGTGTGTGTATGTGTGTGTGTGTGTGTGTGTGTGTGTGTGTGTGTCTATGACTTTATGTGTATGTGTCTATGTCTGTGAATGTATGTGTCTATGTTTATAATAACAATTGATAATATTTGAGTAAATGTAAATTTTATACTATGTCACGAGGAAACTATTTCTATTAAATATCTAGCATTAAACAAATAAGGATAAATATGCTATTATTTTCTTATCTGGATCCTCTGTGATGTTATTTAGTATGATATTCCATGTGGTAGTTTGAATGTAATTGGCTCCCATGTCCATAATCCTGTAATCTCCTGGGCAGTGGCACTGCTAGGAGGTGTGGCTCTGTTGGAGTGGGTGTGGTCCTATTGGAGAATGTCTGTTACTGTGGGGGTGGACTTTTAAGGTTTCATATATGTAAGATACCACCCAGTGTGTCAGATGATTTACTGCTGCCTACAAGATATAGCAGTCAGCTCTGTCTGCACATTGCCATACTCCTTGCCATGATGATAATTGACTAAACCTCAATTAGATGTTTCCTTAATAAGAGTAACCATGGCCACAGCATCTCTTCACAGCAATAAAAACCCAAACTAAGACATTCCATGAGTTCATTTTCAACAGTTTTAAAAATCAGCCATAATTGCATGAGTCAAGAAAGATTTACAGAATCATGAAAATGCAGATATTTTAGTAAAAAGAGTTTAAAAAGAAAGATGCACATTGTGTGGTACAGAAGATTTATAAACATATGTTCTATTTATAAGGTTTTGCATTTTATTCAGTTGCACCAAATATAGAAATAAATTTTCATTAAATTGAATGTCATTCTCTTTTGCTTATATGTTAAAATTAAACTTTTCAGGAACACTGAAAAGGGTCTCTTACTGTACTCATAAATAGCTTGTTTGAATCTTAAATGTTTTTTTTTAGTTTAAAAACAATCACAAAAACAACAAAACAAAACAAACAAACAACAACAACAACAACAGCAACAACAAAAAACAAAAACCCAGAACCATATATCAGCATTAAAGTTGAAAGAGCAGAGAAGCAGTGCAGCCAGCCACTGGTTCTTACCTCTAGAAAATCCTCAGTCTAAAGAGAGTGTATGCTTGGTTTCCTCATGCCTTATATAACATTCTCTGCCCAGACACCACTTCTTGGGCATAAAGGACTTCCCAGTATTGGGATTAAAGGTGTGTGCCACCACTAGCCTGGTTGTTTTCAGTGTGGCCTTGAACTCACAAAGATCCAGATGGATCTCTGCCTCTGGAGTGATAGGATTAAGGCTGTGTGACAACACCATCTGGCCTGTCTGTCTAATCTAGTGGCTGGCTCTGTCCTCTGATCCTCAGGCCAGTTTATTAGGGTACACAGTATATTACTATAATAGCTAACTTTAGTTATTTGTAAAAGCACGAACACATATATACAAAGAAACATGTTTAAATATTTTTCATATCATTGATTAAAAATCATCTACAAATTCTATAACTTCATTGATACTAAGTGCACATTTGTTAGATAGTAAATTTTCAATGATAAAAATTCATATATTATGATACTTGTTTTGAATGTGCAATCATAAATGAGAAAATGTTATATATATATATATATATATATATATATGCATTCAGTCCTCTGTAACAACAGATTATTTATTTAAACATCAAATAAATCACACATGAAAACTATTTGCAATTATTTTAACACACAATGAATATACACATTATTTCTTAAATGCTACAGTAGACTAGGTCTTAGATAGCTTTTGTGTTCTATTTTTGCTATAGATCAGTGCTCCAGAATAGTGAAAACAAATATGCACCTGTGAGCACACACTCACACACACACACACACACACACACACACACACACACATATACTTTCTATTATCTTTCATTAATTTTCAGTATTTAAAAGGAGCTCATTCATTTGACATAATCATTTTCAGGTTAACAACACAACCGATAAAATGGTTTTTTTATTATTTTATGGTTGCATATGATATTTTATGATAAATTAATTTATTTTCATTCAATAATAAAATACTCTGTCTATTCATATCACTGTAATAAATAATTACACATATAAACAACATTTAAATCTTTTAATCTGTGGCTAATATTTCTACATATGTTCTAATATTCTTTATCTAAAAGGCAATTGCAAATAATTGGGATTAAACATTGAAACTGACTGACTGAATGGCATTTTGGTTATAATTTGTAATCAATGTTTTATAAAATTTTAATAGACTATAAATTTTTAGGAAGCACAGTTTTATATTACTAAATTACTTATATTTCCTTTATACTATAATTTTTGTAGAAAATTTGCTATAAGTAATTAAGATATTTTGATACTTTCATTCTCAAAATTTATCTATTGACTCCACTTCATATGACTTCTTTATTTCCTTAAATCTTAAGGAAGTATTGGAGGTTCTAGCCTTCATTATATCTTGAATGTTTTACACTATAATACAAATACAGCGATGAGCTTATTTTTCTAACTATTGCACTCCATATTGCCTCTAGATGTAAATTCTAAGCTTGAAGATAAGGAATTGAATGGCAAAATCTGTGTTTTAATCTACCTCATTGAGCCTTTATCATTTAAAAATTTATTCTCTTACTACAAGAACTCAATCTAAATATCTTTTATTTCCTATTGTGTCTATGACACCTCTAGACCACTGGAAACATTGAACATTTATTTAATATTTAAGCCCAAAACTCTACTAAGCAATAACAATGCAAACATAAATACAAATGTTCAATTTATTATAGTTTTTAATTTTAATTCAAATAGAATTACATCATTTTCTCCCCTCCTTTTCCTCCCTCCAGCCCTTCCCAAACACCATCTTTGGAATCCTTCCCATGCAACCCCACTCTCAAGGTCTTAGCCTTTTTTCTTTGGTGGGTAATTTACCATGTTGAAATATATGTGTAAGTATGCACAAATGTGTATGACCTGTCAAGAGTCTATCTTTGTTGGTGGTGTACAATTGTTTCCTAGGATGACCACTCTAAGTAGTCATTTCTCTGGGAGAGGCTAATTCTTCCTGCAATGATTATGTTGCCTGTAGTTCTTTAGTCAATGGTGGCCAAATTTCAGTTTTAATGTAACTGAATTTGCAAACACTTTTCTGAATTCACGGAGACTCTTATCTTTCTGTTCAAGGAAGAGGTTTTGGAAAGATTGAGTGGCAAGACTAGCTCTTTTTATTATTTCGTTTTATTTTCATTTTTTTATTTTATAATTTGACTTAATTTTACATATCAGCCATGGACTCCCCTGTTCTCCCTCCTCCCTCCTTGCCATCCATTACCCTTTGCCCCCTCACATGCAGTTTGCTCATGTAGATCTCATCCATTTCTCTGTCATCGGGTGATCCCTGTGTCTTTCTCAGGGTCCTGTTTTCTAGGTAGCCTCCCTGGAGTTGTGAGTAGTCTATTCATCCTTTCTTTTACATCTAGTATAAAGAACTCAAGAAATTAGACATCAAAATGCCCAACAGTCCAATTAAGAAATGGGCTATAGAGCTAAACAGAATTTTTAACAGAGGAAGCACAAATGGCTGAAAGACATTTAAGGAATTGCTCAACATCCCTAATCATCAGGAAAATGCAAATCAAATGGACTCTGAGATACCACCTTACACCCATCATAATGGCTAAGATAAAAAAAAAAAAACCTGAAGACAGCTTATGCTGGAGAGGATATGGAGCAAGGGGAACTCTCCTCCACTGTTGGTGGGAAGGCAAGCTTGTACAGCCACTTTGTAAATCAATATAGCACTTGCTTAGAAAATTGGGAATCCATCTCCCCCAAGACCCAGCTATACCATTCTTGGGCATATACCCAAGGAATACTCAATCATACCACAAAGGGAACATGCTCAGCTATGCTCATAGGAGCATTGTTTGTAACAGCCAGATGGAAACAACCTAGATGCCCTTCACCTGAAGAATGGATAAATAAAAATTAGGTACATATACACAATGGAATACTACTCAGCAGAGAAAAACAATGACATCATTAGATTTGCAGGCAAATGAATGGATCTAGATAAAATCATTCTGAGTGAGGTAACCCAGACTCAGAAAGACAAACATGGTATGTACCCACTCATAGGAAGCCAGACTAGCTCTTAATGTGGCTGTTACTCACTCCACATCAGAGGGTTGTGTCTCAGATTGATAAAAAGGGATATAATGAAAAAGGTAGTGTACTCTAATTCTTATATGCTTTTTAACCATTTCCTAGAGCAGAATATTCTAACAACAATGCCTGCTCTGCCTGATTACCCAAATTTTCTCCACTGTAAAACAAAATAAATTTAAAAAAAGGGAGCTCTTCCTCCCTTAGCTTGCTTTTCTGGTGTGTGGAGTTGGATTGAGCCATGACATTCTCAGAGGCCCCATGAAAGAATAAAAGGACTTTAGTTTTGTTCCCTTGTCCAGGAGTGGATTTGACAAGGCTGGTCTAGGGCTGGAGTCAGAGTCAAGACTATGGTTCCTGGGCACCTGACTCTTCCACAGGGCTGTGGTTACCAGTGCTTAGGCTGTGGCATCTATAGTATCCTGTGTTCACTTTGCCAATATTTTCTAACTTTGGTCTCTGCTGACCTTGGTCATTCTCCTGCCTTCAAATAGTATATATGGTGGAGTAATTCTTAATAAAATAACTAGGAATAAGTAACCAGCTTAAGTAAGAACTCTTGGTACCAGCTCTTACATTAATCTTTTTCCTCATATTCTTTAATCCTCATCCCTGGTCCTTCCACTTGACACCTCTCTGTTCAAGTACCTAATTACTATGTGTTCAGGCCATTCTGATATATAGTCGTAAGGTGAGAAATGCAAATAAAATGTGCTTGATTCATAAGTAGTATATTTAATTACATTATAATATGTATGTAATTATTGAATACTAACTTGACTTAAGGATCGGACACTATCAAGATTATAACCAGCAGCATTTGGTGCAAAAATTTTGTTCTTTTTTTTTTCTGTTTCACTATCTATTTTTTGGTTTTGGAAAATATTTTTATTAAGAATTTTTTTTATTCAGTTTACATACCAGCCACAGGTTCCCCTCTCTTACGTTCTCCTACCCCCAAGATCCCCACCAACCCAGCCCCCATTACATCCTGTCATAAGGTAAGGCTTCCCATGGGGAGTCAACAAAACCTGGTACATTCAGTGGAGGCAGGTCCAAGACCCTCCCCCTGCATCAAGGCTACGCAAGGTGTTTCACCAAAGGTAGTGGGCTCCAAAAAGCCGGTTCATATACCAGGGATGGATCCTCATCCTACTGCTAAAGAGTCTCATAAGCAGACTGGGATATACAACTGTCTCCCTTATGCAGTGAGCCTAAACCAGTCCCAAGGAGACTACATATACATTGGTCTATATAGTTTATGAGTTTCCACTAGCTTCATGGTTTGGTTGTCTCTGTAGATTTTCCCGTTATAATTTTGATGGCCTTTGCTCATAGAATCCCTCTTCCCTCTCTTCAACTGGATTTCTGGAACTCAGCCTAGTGCTTGACTGTGGATTTCTGCATCTGTTTCCATCAGTTACTGGATAAAGGCTCTATGATGACAGTTAGGTATTCGCTAACGTATTACCAGGGTACACCAGCTCAGGCAACCTCTCCACTATAGTTAATAGTTTCATCTGGAGTCATCCTTCTGGATACCAGGGAACTTCCCTAAGTTTCTGTTTCAATTTTTAGGTTTTTAAATGTTTTCTTTCACCTGTTTAATTACTTTTTCTTGGATTTTTTTTAAAAAGGATTTATTGATTTCTTTCAATTTTTTGTTTGTCTTTTCCTCAGTTTCCTTAAGAGATTTTTTTTCATTTCAACTTTAAAGGCATCTATCATCTTCATAAAGTTATTTTTAGGGCCGCTTTCATCTGCTACTTCTTTATTGTGATATTAAGATTTTCCTGTTGTAGAACTGCTAGGTTCTGATGGGGGCATATTGTTCTTTTTGTTGTTGTATGTATTTTTGCACTGGCATCTACCCATCTCTTCCTCCAACAGGTGCAAGATGTGTCTGTGTCTCAAGGATGTGCTCTTGGTACAGTCAGAGCTGGTGGATTGTGTGTCTCAGGGAGCTGCTGAGTTAGCTTGGGGATTTATGGGTTTGGGGTAGGGGTCTTGTAGATTGCAGGGTCCAATGTGAAGGTGTTATTGGTGAAGACTACCAGCAGGAATCTTCCCTGCTAGCCTGCAACTGAAGCAGGGATGGGTAGGTTGGAGGGCACAGGTTGTGCCATAGGGCCTAGGGCCTAGAAGCAGGACTCTCTGGGTGGGAGAAGAGTTACTCACTTCTTGGTTCAGTCAGAGCTGGAAGATTCTATAAGATTTTGTCTTTCTTGTTGAAGTGTAATTCTAATTACTGAAAGTATAATTATGCTAAGATTGACTAGATGCCTGTTTACTTTTTTGTTGTTGTTGTTGTTGGTAATTAGAAGTATGCCTTGGAGGATAGGAAAACCATACTACATATATGAAATGCCATTTTAATACTTATCATTTTTGTTGTGGAAGGCAGCAATTTAGGCCCAGGAGATATTAAAACAAAGATAGGCAATGTTGGATGCAATATGAATTTAGTGCTATTGGGAAGATGCAAAAAATAAACCTATAGGTTCACACAATGAATAAAATAATTCAAGATTGTGATACAGTGTAAACCAAATAGAAACCTGGGCTAGATTGCTATATAGTATTATCTTGAATTAAATTCTTAGTGGAATATTTTCCAGAAGGCTGACATTTGAACATAGACTTGAAGAATTGGAAGTTCACAGCCAACAGAAACAATTTGGGAATGGCCTTCCATCAAAAGGAAATGCAGAGATACATTTTGATGAGGAATAGAAATGAGGGCAGTGTTACTGAACTCAGTGGAATATTAACATTAGACAATGTACAATACAGGACAGGAACTCATTCTATAATAATTGGAAATCTGTTACAGAATTTGAATTTTATTGAAAGTTTCATGAGAAGATGTTAGATGATATAAGGATAGAAAATATCATTTCCCTTATGACAAAAAAAAAAAACAACAAACCCTTGACTTACCTTATATCATAATTAATCACTGAATAATTACAATTAGAACTCTAGGCTTGATAGAATGTCCCTACACTGGAATTGCAGCTTTGCAAAAGCAGACAATTTTTTAAAAAAGAAATTGTTTATGTTTATATTGAAATTACATTAAAAAGGCTATGTCTGCATTGAACAGGGCACATTTCTGTTTTCCTTAATTTATTAACTATTATTATATATAAAACATTAGCTGTATTAAGAGAAACAGACAGATTTTTAAGTAAATATCAGATGGAGAACACAGTCTGTGAATGATGAATTTCACAGAGGTCAGTAAATTGAACGAAGACATTAAGGTACATATGAAATTTTGGACTGAGAAATCAAATCTTAATTAATCTTAAGTTTAATAAGTTAGGGAAATCAGCTCTTCTGAAGTTGAGACAAAAGGAAGACATAATCCCTTTCCATGATGATTTCAAGAACTGGAAAAATCGTCACTGTGATCATTGATCAGGTAAGCCTCCAAAATGGTGGACAAAATATACCTTCATGTCAAAACAGTGTGACTAATACTGATTATCTTCATTCTTAGTATGTTAGTGTTAGCATAGAATATTTAACCCAAGGTTCACTTTAGGTGCTAACCATATTTCCTGAATGAAAATTATTTTAAAAATATATGAGAGGTTCCCCTTTTTAGTAACAGAAACTATCTTAATATTGACTATTCCTAAAAATATTCAAAGGGCAATTTAGTCTTATATACTTATGAGATCTTATTAGAATTTAACAATATTTGCTTTTAAGATATTAGCTAATGCAATGAACAGCCCTGTCTCAGATTATACAGAAGCCCTTACACTGCTTGAGAAAAATTTTCTAATCTAATTCCTGCCTTACAGGTTCTAATGTGCATCACACATAAATGGAAGTTTCTTTTCCTAAGGATATAATAATTGGAACAGAATAATCAATTGTGAAATATGTCCAGTTAAGCTAAGCCTTTTTTTTTTGAAAATTGTTTTTATATTCATGTTATGATAACCAGCAAGTAATATATACATTATTGTGTTTTTAAAGTATTTTTGTACTGAGAGTTAGCAAAGATATTTATTTACTGTAGATGAGTATAGGTCATGAATATGAGTGACTTCAGGGCATCAGAAGATATCACAAAAATATGCTATTTTGACATATCATTTATGTTGACGACAATCATGAAAATCACATAATTACTAATAAATACAAGAAAATGAAGATAATGCACATGTTCAACAGATCAATGTGCTGAAATTAGTTTAAAAAATCTATTAAACATTTGTCATAAATAGAATTTCTTCAAGGCTCATCACAAAAAGTAACAATAAGTAATTATCCATATAATCTCACTATACATTGAGTGCTCATAGAGATAGCAAACTAATATATATATATGAAAAATTAAGTATAAAAACATGAAATATTTTTATTTGTTGTAGATTATACTAATTAATAAAATAGAAGATCTTAGCCCCTCACAGATTTTTCCAATTAAGTATGGAGATTTACAAATATGTTCCTTGATACTCATAACTAGGTAGCCCAAAATTAATTTTTGAAGGCAACTCTAGACTCTTCTTCAGGAATTAGGATCCTATAGTCGACATTACAAGCTTTATTAATTCTTTTGTAGTCAGATGTTTTTCTGTTTCCTACCTGGCCACAGTCAGGCCAAATCTCTCACACCCACTCGTGTCCAGAAGCTGCATAGTCCCAAGTAAACACACAGAGACTTATACTATGTACAGACTTGATGGCCTATGGTTCTGGCTTCTTGCCAGCTGCCTCTTATAACTTGACCCAATTCTATTAATCTAAAGCTGTCACATGGCCTTGGCTTACTGGTATTTTCACATCTTGCTTCTCCTGGTAGTGCTGGTATCTTTCCCTTCTACCGTTCTATTCCTGTCTCTCTCTCTCTCCAGTTTCCTGCCTCTCTATAGCCTGATTTATCATTCACAAAAGGACTGTCAACCAGTTGAATCAACACATATTCACAGCATTCCAAAAGATATCACACAACACTCTTTATTATATATTATTTTCTCAATAATATTTTCAAAGTTTTCTTTCTAAAATATTTAAAGTCCTTTGATCCAGATAGTTGCTCTTTTAAGGCTGTATTGCTCTGTTATTACCTTTGAAATACTCATATATGAAAAATTATCTGAAAGCATGAAGCTTCCACCATTTTGTTTGGAGGATGATGTTTGGGGACAAAAGACGATTAGATGGGAAAATGTCTTCTTCTTTCATTATGAGTTGGTTGATTTGTGTTTGCCAAATAAACTCTTTCAGCACTGTCTTATCACTAATATGGAAAACGGTAACAGCTCCCTTAACTATTTTCAACAGATACTCTGGTAATAATTTAAATGAGTGGCCAGAGAGGATTATTTTAAAAAGCATGCAATGCCATAAGATTGACCCAGATGAACTTTTAGGTACAATTAACCATGTAGACATCAAATAGCAGCAAATACAGACAACAGAGTGGTGAAAGAGATAGTCTTGTCCACTGTTAACAGTTGAAGTCACTATGGAAATCAATGTGGATGTGCCTCAGAAACTAAAAGTAGCACAGTTATACGATCCAGCTATTCCAGTCCTGGGCTAATACCCAGTTAACTCTATCTACACCTACCACAGAAATAATTCCTCATTTATGTTCACTGCTCACCTTTCTAAATAACTAGGGAAAGGAATCAGTCAAGAATCCATTAGTGGAAGAATGTATAATTAAAGATTGATACATATACACAAGGAAAAATGAAATGATAAAATTCACAGGTGAACATAGAACTGCTTAATTTACCTAGATGCAGAAAAAAAATAAATGGTGCATGTTCTATCTCATATGTAGATACACTTTTACATGTTTATCTTATATTTGACTTTCATAAGAACAGAAAGTGGTTACTGGGGAGTATTAAGGGAGAGGAATTATCAGAAAATTGGTGATGCATACATATAGAGAGGGAATACTAGGTGTAGAAATGCTTAAGCAAGAATTGGAGTGGGAAATGGAAGAATTATGTGAGTTGATCAAATGGGGTTATATAAAAACATGTAAGTCTACTACTCCAAAATAAACCCCAAAATAATTTACAACAGAAGAATTAGAAGGGAAACATTCTGGATCCCTGGGTATTATTACTCCTTGGATCTCTATACCTTTTTGTTTCTGGTCAAGGATGTTGTAAAAGTACCCAAAACTATGAAGGCTTTTGCCACTCTTCTGTGCTCAACATCAGAACGAGAAGATCACATCCTATTATTGAAGACACTACACACATTGGTTGCAAAAATCAAAGTAAGTGAATGGGAACTCGAGTGGATGCTTTCTTTAGCCAGATAAATATCAATGTTAGGTTGTCCTGCTCCTGTCACTGGAGAACAAAAGTTATAAATGGTCTTCTTCAACTGGAACCCTGCAAACTACAACTCTGACCTGGGAGTCAAAATCTTCAATATTAGCACTTCACAATTGTGGAATCTAATAACAACTCTCATTTTGGAATCAAAGTCTATTGCAAAGGAGGGGATGTATGTCTGTCACTGTAGACTTAGTCAAAATCCATAGCTGGGAACTCATAATCCTAAAATCTGTACAAGGCGACCTGGCACTGTGGTTTCTTAAATTATCTTGTAAACATGTATGTGTATAACCTTAGAAAAGAGCTTCTCTCCACATTCATCAGAGAGTTTCCTTTGTATAGTAATCCAGAGATATTGATTGTTCAAGATTCTAAAGCAAGGGAGGGTTGAGTCAGCTATGAATAAGATATTTACACCATCCTCTATAATGGTTATGTGAAATCCCAAAAGGTGGGGCAGAAATAATGAAAAAATTGGAAAACACTGTCAAGGGTTTCAAAATTTTATCTTTTGAGCATTTCACAGCCATTGCAATTATGAACTCAACTGTCTGACTGCCAGCTCTGGCCTCATTAAGATGAGAACTTTTATCAGCCATACATGTGGATACCCTTCTCTGAGGAACTATTTTCTATGAGGGATTTTTGTGGAGGAGGAGTCATTATTTTCAAATGTATACACACTACTGTGTGAACCCACCAAGTTCCATTAGACAGGTTCACACCTATGGTCATTCAGAAGTAACTGGCTAAGCTCAGTAGATCACAAACCAAACAAAAGCCATTAACATGAGAAAGGTAGAACAGTACTTCACATTGGGGGAGACAACAGGAAGTATTTGTTGCATCAACTTGGCTTTTGTAAAGTTGAACCTAATAGTGACCATTAATCAAGTGAGGATTACGGTCTTTCTTAGTTAACATCATTGCTTGCAACATTGGTCAAGACACTCATTTATTTCAGACTAAAGAAGAGAATATCATATCCTTTGTAGCAAAAATATACCATGATATCATTGAACTTCAACAGTTCCACTCAAATTTTTCATTTTAGAACTAGTTTCCCAAGAAAAACATAGAAAGCTATAATGTAATTTAAGTCTATTATTTAAGCATGACGTCTTCAATATTTGAAGGTCAGAGAGCACTATACCTCCATACCCTCAAGGGAAGGAGAGAGGAAAGAAGGGAGCCTGGAGGCTGTCACTCTATGATTTTCCAACCCAGGGAACAATACAGCTTTGTGAAAGAAAGAATGAAAGTTCAAGGAAAACATGCATAAAGCACCCATCCAGTTCATATAATCTGTGCCAAATAGTATTGGCACACAGTTACATGTCATTGTCTACCAAAAGGATTATTGAAATCCCTGGTGAAACTCAAAGAAGTTACAGAAAAGATTAATGACATATAAGAATTTAGCCAGGTCATTCCTTAGACCCTAGGAAGACTTTCATAAAAACTAACTGCTTGATAACATTTATTTGGATTTTTTAAAGCAAAAGCCTTTAATTGACTGGTATTTTCAATCACAAGTTCTAAATATGTGATTTTTAAAATATCATCTCATTTATAAATACTTAGATGAAAGATTAATGCCAAAGAGCCTTATGAATGTGTGTAGCTACAAGGTAGGAGAGAACTTTTTCTTTATTAAGAAATGGTTTGTTCATTTTACATACCAACCACAGACCCCCTCTTATTCCCTCCTCCCACTCTCCCTTAGCCTTCACCCTAATCCACCCCCTCACGCACATGCTTCTACAAAAAGTTAAGGATTCCCCTTCCCATGAGGAGGCAGCAGAGCCTGGTACTCTCAGTGGAGGCAGGTCCAAGCCTCTGCATCAAGGCTGTGCAAGGTGTCCCACCATAGTTAGTGGGCTCCAAAAAGCCAGCTCATGTACCAGGGATGGATCCTGATCCCACTGCCAGGGGCCCTTTAAACAGACCAAGCTACACGGCTATCTTGCTTGTGCAGAGTGCCTAGTCCAGTCCCAAGCAGACTCCATAGCTGTTGGTCTAAACTTCATGAATTCTCATTAACTTCATTTGGTTGTCTCTGTAGGTTCCCCCATCATGATCTTGATGGCCTTTGCTCATAGCATCCCTCTTCCCTCTCTTCAACTGGATCTCCAGAGCTCAACCTGGTGCTTGGCTGTGGATCTCTGGATCTGTTTCCATAAATTACTGGATTATGGCTCTATGATGACAATTAGGTATTCACCAATCTATTATCAGGGTAAGTCAGCTCCGGCACTCTATTCACTATTGCTAGTAGTTTCTGTGTATTCTTGGGAACTTCCCTAGGACAAGGTTTCTCCCTGTCCCCATGATGTCTCCCTCTATCAAGATATCTCTTTAATTGCTCTCTCACTGTGTTCTAGCTTGATTATTCCACTCTCTCATGTTCCCATCCCTCATCCCTTACCTTCTATTGTTCCTCTTCATCCCCAGTTTACTCAGAAGACCCCATCCATTTTCTCTTCCAGCCGCAAACCATGTGTCCCTCTTAGGGTCCTCTTTGTTATCTAGCTTCTCTGTAGATTGTTGACTGGTTATCCTTTGCTTTACATCTAGTATCCACTTATGAGTAAGTATATACCATGTTTTTGCTTCTGAGTCTGGGTTACCTCACTCAGGACAATATTTTTTAGTTCCGTTCATTTGCCTGCAAATTTCATGATGTCATTATTTTTTACAGCTGAGGAATACTCCATTGTGTGTATGTACCACATTTTCTATATCCATTTTTTGGTTGAAGGACATTTGGGTTGTTTCCAGGTTCTGGCTATTATGAATAATCCTGCTATGAATATAGTTGAGAAAACGTCTATTTGTATGAATGAGTGGGTTTATGTCCAGGTATAGTATCATTGGGTTTTAAGGTAGATTGATTCTCAATTTTCTGAGAAACCAGAAAACAAACAAACCAGCAGTGGAGGAATGCTCTCCTTGCTACAAATCTTCCCCAACATAAGATATTATCCGGGTTCTTAAACTTAGCCATTCAGACAGGTGTAAGATAGTATTACAGAGTATTTTGATTTGCATTTCCCTAATGTCTAAGGATGTTGAGAAATCCCTTAAATGTCTTTCAGCCATTTGAGATTCTTCTTTTGTGAATTCTCTGTTTACCTCTGTAGACCATTTTTATTTATTTAGAGATCAGCCCTCTGTGAGATGTGGGGTTGGTGAAGATCTTTTCCCATTTTGTAGGCTATTGTTTTGTCTTAATTACCATGTTCTTTGCCTTATAAAAGCATCTCAGTTTCAGGAGGTCCCACTTATTAATTGTTGCTTTCAGTGTCTGTGCTACTGGTGTTATATTTAGGAAGTGATCTCCTATACCAATGTGTTCAAGGCTACATCCTACAATCTCTTCTATCAGGTTCAGTGTAACTGAATTTATGTTGAGATCTTTGATCCACTTTGACTTGAGTTTTGTGCATGGTGGTGTATTGAATTTCCCTCAAGTGCCTGCTCTGAGGAGATATGCTACACGAGGCTAGGATACTAACCTGAAGGATAACAGATGAATCTATGTGCACATAGCTCTTTAGTCCATTTGTTTTATTCTTCTAAGTCAAAACTTTTCTATCCAGCTATACTTTTGTTCTCAGACTTAGTTTCTCTCTGTCCCTTCCTCTCCTGTCTTCTCATTAGTCTATCTAAGTTCCTTCCATCTTTGTCTTCCACCATCATCCTTCTTGTCCTCCTACAATTCTTTGAGGCTTTCAGTTATATACCCATACAAAGCAGCAATTTTCTGGCCAATGCAAGGTCACAAGGCTTACATTTTTTCAGGGTTATAAAGGCATATCAGAGTTTACCATAGGCAGTGACTGTCAGGCTTTCTTTTACAATCCAAAAGCAAAGTGGTTAAAGAAGATGGGGGTCAAGAGCTAAAAATCAGTTAATAGATCAGAGAAAGGAAATTTATGTGCTGAAACTACATTCCTAGAAGTGATTCATCAGATTGGTCCAAATGGAGCTGGCAGATTCTGTGTCTCAGGGAGCCACTGAGGTCACAGGGGAATGGGTGGTTCTGGGGGGAGGGAGTGGGTCATCTAGATTGCAGGGTCCCATGAAGTGTGTTGCTGCTGAGGCCAACCTGCAGGAGTCTTCCCTGCTGGCCTGCACCTGGGGCAGTGATGGATGGGATTCAGGGGAAAAGAGTCCGCTTAAGTACTAGGGACAGGACTCTAGAAGAGACACTCATCACTTGGTGAGTTTATTATGAATGAAGGTTAATGCTTCTGTTGTTTGTAGGAAACAGAACAGCATATTAGTCTTAAATACCACCCCTTGGAAATAATTTCTTTAAGTTCTCACATTTTATATAGATTAAGTGCATCTTCTTTAAGTAATGATGAGTCAGAAATATATCCTAAGAAGTGATTGTTTACGATAGGTACTACACATTTTCTTTCATATGTCAAACTTTGATCTTCATTGTTGTGTCCAGGTCAAAGACCCCCAAGCAAGACTGCCCTAGAGCCAATATCTGATGCAAGCACACAGAGGGTTTTAATAACATAACAAGCAAGCTTGGTCAGTGTCCAGCATCTGACACAGTGGGTGGAGGAAAACAGTGCCAAGCACTCACATTAAGGGAAAGGTTTGCATGTAGCTATGCAACTTGGGATTGGATGAGGGGGTTGAGGTGAGGTAGTTCTTTGAAGTTACTGGTTGAACTATAAGCATGAGGTTACTGATGGCTAACAGGATTCAGGGTATCTACAGAGACATACATTTTTACTCCTTATGTGCTGCTTTTGTTAAATCCGGGATTCATATATTCGGATTTATTGTTTCAGTCCTGTTCTCTGAGGTCAGTTGAGCTTATTACTCCCCATATCTTGTTTTGCCAAGTCCCGGATATATAGATTTATTGTCCCAGCCTTATAAGTTCAACTTCTGGCCACTTACTAAAACTGTTGGTTAGCAAATACCTTTGGAGGAGGGGAGGAGGGAGCATCTCTCAAGATGGCTACTGATTTTTCCCTTTCAGTATGTACATATGAGACTTGATGAATTGATGGCTGGCCTGTTTAAAGAACTGACTTCTGTTCCAGAGAATCAGCGTTGAATTACTAGCATCCATATTGTTGCCATATCTATCTTTAACTCCAGTTCTAAATGATACAACACCCTCTTTTTACCTGCACAGGCAATACATACAAATGAACAGATGCAGGTATATATACATTTCATGCATTGTATATTGTTTAGAGGAGAGTTTTCATGCAACTTTTACCTGTATGGGAACACAATGAATACACTTGGATACACATATCAACTTTACATAGACAAGAATGAAAAGTCATTCATGTCACAAGTTCTTATTTTGTCACATTAATATGCATATTGTTCACTTCATAGTTCTATTGTACTTGAGTTCTACTTTCTTTTGATTGTTGGATACTTAGTATAATACCACATAGATTGAATTTATTACTTAAATGGGATTTAAGGTGTATTAAACACTGCACCAATACAAAATCCTTTCCTTAAAAGTGCACATGCCAGACTTGTGTTGTTATAAAGGTGTAAACTTTAGAAAATCCTACCTACATATAGTTGTTACCTAGTAATTCCTAAAATAATTGCATTAAATTAGATCTCATGAAGAATTCATGAGATCAAATTTAACATTATTCCTGTTTTTGAAACACAAGGTATTTTGTTGTTGTTGTTGTTGTTTTGTTTTTTTATTTTAAATGTTGGCTTATAATCACTTTGCAACATAGAATAATAAACTAGTAGACTTTACCATTGTAAATAAATGATTCAACAGATTACAGAGTTAAAAATATAATGTTGTATAATCATTTTAAAATAGAATTTGTGGAATTTATGTCTTCAAAGTTTTTTTTTTTAATTTATTGTCTGATTTTGGAATATTTACTATATTTAACACCACACAGATTGTTTTCTTTCATGAGGTATCTAAATATATTTTTCTCCTACAGCCAAGAAAAATATAATTAACATTTTACTTTTTCACATTGTTCACAATAAATGAGCTAAAATGCTTATAGATACAATTGTTTATCTGTTATTTTACACCTAATATTCACTTTGGAGTGAGTCCATATTATAGACTCAGTCTGGGTTACCTAACTCAGAATGATTTTTTTCTAGTTCCATCCATTTGCATGCAAATTTCCAGAGATAAGTGTGTTTTACAGCTGAGTAATACTACATTGTGTAAATATACCACATTTTCCTTATCCGTTCTTTGGTTGAGGGTTGTTTCCAGGTTATGGCTATTATGAATAATGTTATTTTTGCTGCCTGGGGAACCAGCTTCCAGCAGCACAGAACTCAAAAGGAAATCCATGGAGATGGCATATTGTGACTTTTTTTTAACTGAGAGGATATGAGGAAAAGACAATCATACATTCACTTGGTGGTTTCCCTCAGTCCTGTTCTTTAATCCTTTTGATTCTGATTTTGTGTTCTAGATTCTCTTTTCTTATCTCTATCCAGAAATGTCCATTCTGTCTCTCATGATGTTTTCATTTTAATTCTATCTTGATTATTGATATTTTCCTTTTAATTATACTTTTATTTTTATTTATTCTCTCATTCTTGATACTTTCCTTCTAACTCTTTCATGTTCTTGATGTTTTCCTCCTATCTCCTTCTAACTCTGTTTTCCCCTTACATCTTATATACCCTAGCAAAATCTTCCAAGCAGTATAAAAATTACAATATAGATACATTCTGTTTTTCAAATGATTGATTACAATGAATACAGGTTTTAAAAAAGCATATTTTCCATATCCCTTACATGATTAAACATTTTACATATTATAGGTGAAAAACAAGTCATCCCATAAACCCACATATATTCATACACAAGCAACTTGTTATAGATTGACAGGCTAAGTAAACAAGGTATTCTTCTCAGCCAATTATTTTGTTGGAAGGCCAACAACTGCAGGGCTTTGTTCTTATCCCCTGGCCTTAAGGAGCTCCACACTCAACTATGTGCCTTTCCAAAGCTTTAGATTGTCTTCTTGGGTTTTTCACTTCATTGCTATTTAAAAAAAAAAAAAACATCTTAGTCTAACTTTAAGTTATTTTCAAAGCTTAGTTTCAGCTATAATGCACTCTGAAATGAACATATCTTCCGACACTGAGGTTAAAATAATTTAAGTATGACCTGATGATTCTCTGGATTTCCTCATTGTCTGTTGTTATGTCCCCCTTTACATTTCTGATTTTGTTAATTTGGATGCTCTCTCTCTGTCTTTTGGTTAGTTTGGATAAGGGCTTGTCTATTGTCACGACCGCCTCGACCAGCAAGGAAGACACAACACCGAGCTCTTCTTTCAGCAGTTTACTCAGGAACCGTGAACAATCTTCTGACTTCTGACCCTGGGGAAACCTGCTCACAGCCTTAAGTAATCACTGGGTAGCCAACCCTGATATGACAAGTGGGCACTACCAATAGGTCCAGGTAAGCAAGCCAGATTCTCAGCCTTAGCCAATTAAGGAGTTGTTTATCACAGAGAGCGCTCACTGTCGGGAAGGTGGAAGGCAGAAGCCGGCGCCATCTTTGAGGAGCAGCTGTACACAGCTCTCTACAGTTCCCCCTTTTTTATTTTGCAGCAGGCAAGAGTAGAGGTCTGATCTCTGCGGAAATAATTTAGGACAATGTACTGGTGTTTGTCCAGGTGTCATCCACCCATAGAACACTTGACCTGTCTGATACCCTTTTTTGCAGAGGTGGGACACAGGGCATCAACCCACATGCAATCAGACATGCTCTTCTTGGTGTCCAAGATCTCAGTGGGCCCCAAGTGCAGTGCTCGAGCCTCGCATCCTGTGCTTAAAACACACTAATCTTTTAGGGTAGCCAGTCAGGCATGAGGGGACTGTCCTGCTTCAATGGCTGTAAAGGCTTGAATAATCATGGCTGCATTGTGACACTAAGAACCTCTGATCTGGCAAATGCACCACAGGCATACTAAGATGACTAACACCAGGAGGCCAGTCAAGGCTTCCAGACCCGCCCACTCCTTAAGATGGTCCATGGCAGCAGAGATCCACGAGGATAATCCCTCCGTTAGTCCAGTGTTCACCCGGGTCGAGTTCACCGTGATTATAGGCACCCTCAGCTGTTCCATCAGGTTGTCGAATTCTCCCGTCCAGTTGCCTAAAAGATAACTGGACAACTGTTTAGACAGTTTTACAGCACGGGTAAAGTTTTCATACTGGATACTAGTCACACACAACCCAAC
Source organism: Onychomys torridus (assembly GCF_903995425.1). Taxonomy (NCBI): domain Eukaryota; kingdom Metazoa; phylum Chordata; class Mammalia; order Rodentia; family Cricetidae; genus Onychomys; species Onychomys torridus. Next base: position 46,272,235 of record NC_050454.1, on the reverse strand, counting down.
ATATTTCCATTGACAGCCGAGCTGGGCAATCTGCCAAAGAGTATCAGTTTGCTCTTATTGGCCGCAGCCTCTTCATTAGCAAACTCAATCAGGAAGGCCTTCCAATCTAAGTATTGGCCTGGGCTCAAGCACGCTCGTGCAAGCCCGCTCCAATCACTGGGTGTCATGCAGTGCCTGTTCAAGGCCTCCACCTGGGCTACAGTGAAAGAGGGTGTGATCCTGTAGGTCCGCACAGACTAGGCCAAGGATTTTATCACCTTAAAATCTAAAGGCTCATGATACCGCTGTCCCTGTGGATCCTGGAATACTGGACAGGCTAGGTGTAACTCAGTTCTGACTGTTTTCCATATGTCCGGGCTGAAAGAGCATACAGAGCTACCATTTCCGGGGCCCTCCACATAGAGTGGAGGAGCTGAGGGTGTGGTGTGGCGTGTGGGGGGTGAGGGGGTGCATTCTCCTTTGTCTGGGTCTTTCTTCTCCTTTCCTTTTTTCCTCTTTCTTACCTTTGTCTTTTCTATCTGTTCTTATGAGTGATTGCAGTTCCTCTGAGTCTGTAGACTCAGAGGTCTCTACTTCTGTAAAGTCGGGGTATAACCCCCCTCTTTTCTTCCCCTTTTCACTGTTTGCCTTTTTGGACCTCTCCTCCTGCAGCATTTCTAGGGTGGCCTGACCATTCTCTACCGCTTCACTGTAATGCTGATCCTCAAGACAGCCTCTTACCAATTCCCAGACTGGTCTTACCCCACTCTTAAGTGTCCCTTGTTCAAAAGCAAAATCTAGATCCCTTCCCAGTTTCTCCCAGGAGGATATCATGAGGCTTCCAGAAACAGCAAACCATGGGGCAACGATGTCACATTCCTGCAAAAATCTCTCTAAGGTACTCTTCTTTAGTTTTAATTTTTTTGAATACAGTAGCTCGTTAAGAGCCAGAAAAATTGGGTGCGATGAAGAAGCGCCCATGTCTAAAACTTTTCAATCTTTTAGACAATCTTTCACTTTCACTTTTGGCTCATCTATCGACTAGCCTTTGGTTCCCACTCTCTCTTTATCTACCAAGAAGAGCAAAAACCTGCCCGCTTTTGTCGCGGGTTCCCAATTCACCTGGGATTTCCTTTAACCCCACTTTTGTCGCGGGTTCCCAATTTACCTGGGATTTACCGGTGCACCACCCTGACTGCAGAAAGTTCTGAGCCCTCCTTGAGATCCCTGTACGGGCCACCACTTGTCATGACTGCCTAGACCAGCAAGGAAGACGCAACACTGAGCTCTTCTTTCAGCAGTTTACTCAGGAACCGTGAACAATCTTCTGACTTCTGACCCTGGGGAAACCTGCTCACAGCCTTAAGTAATCACTGGGTAGCCAACCCTGATATGACAAGTGGGCACTACCAATAGGTCCAGGTAAGCAAGCCAGATTCTCAGCCTTAGCCAATTAAGGAGTTGTTTATCACAGAGAGCGCTCACTGTCGGGAAGGTGGAAGGCAGAAGCCGGCGCCATCTTTGAGGTGAGGCTGTACGCAGCTCTCTACAGTCTATCTTGTTGATCTTCTCAAAGAACCAACTCTTTGTTTCATTAATCCTTTGTTGTTCTCTTTATTTCTATTTTATTAATTTCATCTCTCAATTTGATAATTTCCTGGTGTCTGTTCCCCCTGGAGACTTTGCTTCTTCCTGTTCAAGGGCTTTCAGGTGTGCTGTCAAGTCACTAGTGTGAGATTTCTCCAGCTTCTTTATGTGGGCATTTAGTGCTATGAATTTCCCTCTTAGCACTGCTTTCATAGTGTCCTATAAGTTTGGGTATGTGGTGTATTCATTTTCATTGATCTCTAGGAAGTCTTTACTTTCTTTCTTTATTTCTTCCTTAACCCATTGGTGATGCAGTTGAGCATTATTCAGTTTCCATGAGACTGTAGGTTTTCTGTAGTTTTTTGTGTTGTTGAAATCTAACTTTAAACCGTGGTGGTCCGATAGAACACAGGAGGTTATTCCAATATGTACTCACTCATAGAAGGATACTAGATGTAAAACAATGATGACTAGATTGCTACACAACTCCAGGGAGGCTCCCTAGAAAACCGGACTCAAGGGAAGACACAGGGATCTCCCCATGACAGAGAAATGGATGAGATCTACATGAATAACCTGGACGACAGTGGGAGTAATGAACGGCAAGGTTCGAGGGAAAGAAAGCTTAAGGGAGCAGGAGATCCCAGCTGGATCAAGAACAGAAATGGAGAACAAGGAATAACAGACCATGATAAATGATGACCACATGAGAACAGGAATAGGCAGAGTGCTGGAGAGGTCCCCAGAAATCCACAATGATACATCCTCTGTAGACTGCTGGCAATACGTGGAGAGAAAGCCTGATCTGACCTAGACTAGTGATCAGATGGCCAAACACCCTAATGATTATGCTGGAACTTTCTTCCAATAACTGATGGAAGAGGATACAGAGATCCTCGGCCAGGCCCCAGGTAGAGTTCCAGGAGTCTAATTGTCCAGAAAGAGGAGGGACTGTGAGAGTGTGGGTTGTTGAGACCAGGATTGGAAAAGCACAGGGTCAAGTAACCCAACAAATGGAAGCACATGAATTGTGAACCAAATTGTGAACCCCAGCTGAAGCAGGCCCTCTGGATAAGTGAGACAATTGAATGGCTTGAACTGTTTGGGAGGCACCCAGGCAGTGGGACCCAGACCTATCCTTGGTGCATGAGCTGGCTGTTTGGAACCTTGGGCTTACACAGGGACACTTTGCTCAGCCTGGAAGGAGGGGACTGGACTTGCCTGTACTGAATCCACCAGGTTTAAATGAATCCCCAGGGAGGTCTTGGCCCTGTGTGGGTGGGAGTGGAGAGGAGGGGCTGGGGGGAAGGGTGGGAGCAGGGGCGGGAGGGAGGAGTATGGGAGAACCCATGGCTGATGTGTGGAATTAAAACACAATTATAATACTAAAAAAAAAAAAAAAAAAAAAAAAAAAAAAAAAAAGAATTTAAGCTAGCTGTACTATTGGGACTCAGTTGCTTTTCTTAACCATTAACCTAAGCCACAGTCTATATGGCTCCTCAATAGAAACTCATGTTCTAGCTGTGTGATACTTTCTTGTTTTATTTTTAATCATCAAACTCTATTTAACTAACATTATTATTGTTATCCATTAGACAGTACAACTTAAGAAGAAATCATCTTCATAATGATCCACAGGTAAAAATGCCCAGTAGAACAAGATATTTCCATGAGATAAACATAGGACATTATAGCATAGGGATCTCACCACTCCCATTCACACTATGTTAGATAGCAGAGAAAATGGCAATGGCAAACATGTAAAGTCACAGCAGAAGCAAAAGATGTTTTTCGAGTCTGAGATCTCAGGATCTTTCATAATGAAGATTCACCCATCAGAAATGTGTTTTCTGGTGTGCTGAAACCTTGAACTTCAACTGCCATCTGTTGCTGTGAACACATTTGAGTGTCTTTGTGATATGATTGAGTACCCTTTAGGTATATGCCCAAGATTAGTATAACTGTGTTTTGAAGTAGATTCTCTATTTTCTGAGAAACGGCCACACTGATTTCCAAAATGTCTGTACAAGTCTGAACTACCACAACCAGCACTGGAAGAGTGTTCCCTTTTTTTCATACCTTCTCCAAAAAAAGCTGTCATTAATGTTGTCAACTTTATCTTTTCTGAAAGGTATAAGACATTATCTCAGAGTCATTTTGATTTGCATTTTCCTAATGTTGAGAATTTTAAGTGTATTTTGGATATTTGAGATTCTTCTGTTGAGAATCCTCTGTTTAGCTCTTTACCCCATTTTTAATACGATTATTGAGTATTCTGTTGTCTAGTTTCTTGAGTTCTGTATATATTTTAGATATCAGCCCTCTGTCAGATGTGGGGTTGTTGGAGATCTTTTCCCATTCTTTAGGCTGCCATTTTGTCTTACTGTTAGTGTCCTTTGCCTTTTCAATTTCAGGAGGTCCCAATTAAGTATAGGATAACAAACTTACATTCCACATCTCCAAAGAGGCTAGATAACAAGGAGGGCTTTAGGAGGGATGCATGCATTTCACTGGGAAGAGGAAATAGAAGAGATCTCCTGAGTAAACTAGGGGCAGGGGTCAGTGGTTGGGTAATTGGGAGGATGGGAATTTGAGAGATCTGGTTGGGCAGGATGGGTGCAAGAGACGGATTAGAGCAGAATATAGGGGGAGAGTAGTGAAAGAGTCTTGATATGGAGGCTCATTTGGGGGATCGGGAGAAACCTAATGCCAAGTGAACCCACCATCCCTGGAATCTATAAGGGTGATCCCAGTTAGGACTCCTAACAATAGTGAGGAGGTTATCTGAGCTGACAACCTGCTGTAATTAGATTGGTGACTATCCTATTTATCACCAGAGAACTTTATCCAGTAACTGATAGAAGCAGATGCAGAGATCCATGGCCAAGCACTGGGCTGAGTAGGAGGGATTGTATGAGCCAAAAGGGTTAAGGGGAACATATAGAGACAGCTGACTTAAGCTCTTGGGAGCTCATAGACTCTGGATCAACAGTTACAAAGCCTGCATGGGACTGACCTAGGCTCAATGCATGTGTTTGACAATTGTGTAGCTTGGTCTGTTTCTAAGGCTTCTAACGGTGAGATCAGGACCTGTCCCTGGAACTTAGCCAGATTTTGAGAGCCTGTTCACCATGCTGGATTACCTTGCTCAGCCTTGATTCCATGCTTTGTTTAAGCATATAGGAGGCCTGCCCCTTTCTGAATGGAGGAGGAGTGGATGGGGAATAGCATAGATGGGAGGCAGGGGGAAGGAGAGAAGAGAGGGGAAACTGCATGGTATATAAAATAAATTAAAAAAGTTAATTAAATAATAAATAAATAATTTAATAAAACCTGTTAAAAATTGTTTTCCACTTCCCTCCAACAGTGGTTTTCAGCTCTTAGAGCATTTCTTTTACTTTTAATTTTAAATTAGCTTATAAGATAGTAGCCTATATTTTTTCCTTTCCTGGATGATCTGACAGTTCTAATAAATTCTAAATATTACATTGTTCAGTTCTGAAAACATCCTTTAGATGAAATATCTAATACTTCAAGTTAATTCTATAATTTTGAAAAACAAACTCTACTAATTGAGACTATATTTTCTTACCATATGATCCAATGCTACACTTAATCAAAAATATACCTTCTTTTCTATTACATTTTATTAGTATTCCTCTTCACATTATGCTTTCTATTAAATTCATATAATTTTATATTATTATTACCTCAAGGCAAGAAGACAGAATAACTAATGTTTTCTTTTCATAAACTTTTGAAAATTTGGCTGACCAATAAAATAAAATGAACATTAACATAAACTCTTATATTAATAAATTAATTTACTTCAATAAAAATTATCTCAAGTCCTGATATATGAGTCAGTATCAGTCATTCCAACTTATTTATTAAATTTGAATTTTATAAAACATTGTCTCCTTTTTGTCACATTTCATAATAATATAACTGGTTTTAATTCTCCAAAAACCTTGAACAAATAAGTGACATAAGTACTTACATATAGTGATATCTATTTCTATGATTTTTAGATCCATTTAAAAGGGTAGTATTATGAAATATATATTTTTCTAAAATTAAAGTTTTTAACACTAAAATTCTATGCAACAGTAAATGAGATTGTTTTTCAAATAAGCCAAATTGCACCTTAAACAAAACACACATTGTTACTGTATGCTATTACTTCCTATAGAGTGGCATATGGAAAGTTTGAATCATTATGTTTATTACACAATATGAAAAACAAAACACTTCCATCAAAAGTTGTTGATAAATAATCTCAGTAGTTTCCCTCAGGTTTTCACTTTTAAAATTCATCATTAAGAAAGACAAAATTCCCTGGGTTCGATCCTCAGCTCAAAAAAGGAAAGACAAAATTAGGCTTGGGGATTTAGCTCAGTGGTAGAGCGCTTGCCTAGAAAGCACAAGGCCCTGGGTTCCATCCTCAGCTTAAAAAAATAAAAATAAAAAAAGACTTCTGTTTAAAACTAATTTTATTGTTGTAAAATAATATGTGCCTAAAACATTGTCAAGACATTGTTTTTAAGTAAATGTATTGCATGTTTAAGGATAAAGCAGTCATTCACAGATGTAACCTTTCTCTGTTTTATCAAGAGCCATGAGGAACTACTTAAAACGTCCTCCTGGTTCTGTGATGAATATTTGTGGAGTGGCTTTAGTAAAGTTGCAAGCTAACATGACACTTATCTTTATTGCATTGCAAATTAATCTTGGTAAAATGCAGATAAAATAACAACATAAATCATATATGGATAATAATTGGCTATAAAATAAGCTTTTTGCTTTTTAACTTTTATTAAATCAATATACTCTTATAGTGTAGTAATATTTAAAATATTGGCCAATAAAATTAAATATTTTGGAAATATTTTAGTGATATGTTGTCTGAGTTTATGCTAATCAAGTGTCATTATGAAGTATAATATATGTAACTATTAAACGGAAAGTAAACAATTTTCTTTCCTTCAAAACTGAGAGCAACTCATATATATTTGCAGATATAACAAATCTAATGAGCTAATTTATGAACAAAACTTTACATGAATTTTTTTGTTTGTTTGTTTGTTTGTTTTTTGAGACAGGGTTTCTCTGTGTAGCTTTGCACCTTTCCTGGAACTCACTTGGTAACCCAGGCTGGCGTTGAACTCACAGAGATCCGCCTGCCTCTGCCTCCCAAATGCTGGGATTAAAGGTGTGTACTACCACCGCCAGGCAACATGAAATTTTAGATTTTATAAATCTTTATGTCATAGTTAGCTTCAGCTGTCTACTTGATACAAACCAGAGTTATATGAGTAGAGGGAACCACAACTAAAATATTACCTCTAGTCCCCTGGCCTGTGGTCATGTCTACAAGCCTCTTTCTTAATTGATAGTTGATGCAGGGGGCCCAGCCTTCTATGAGTTGGGCCATCCCAATACAGGTGAGCCTGGCATATTTAAGAAGGTACATGAGTATGCCAATGGAAGCAAATCAGGAAGCAGTGCTCTCTGCTTCAATTCTGGCCTTCAGGTACCTGTCTTGGTTTCCTGTTCCCTCCATGAAAGACCTATGAGGCAAGATAATCCCTTTTGATATCAAAGCCGCTTTCAGTCACTGTGTTATCATACATAAAAGCAAAGTGGAGCACTTAGACATTCTTTAATGTTCATTAGAATATACGATGTGAGCTGAGAGTAATTGTAAGACTCTGCTGTTTAAACACGTGGCTTGTATTTCAGAACAGCAAATGATGCACAAAGATTTTTTTTTTAAATTCCCACAGAAGTCATTGTACCATCTTGTTTTTTTTTTATCAAATATTAGCAAGATTGTTTAAAACATTTTAAAAATATATTTCCCCTGCTCAATTCTGTCTGATATAGTTGCATAAAGGTTATTTATTTCATCCCCTTTTCTACTATGTGAATGTGTGGACAATTTCAAATGTCCCTTTTAATCAAATGTATCCAGTAGTCTCCTAAATGTGCTTGTTTTCCTTAAGGTGCTAATCATATAGATGTTTTCAGCTTGCTACAAAATTTTTATATGGAGAATTATTGTCTTAAATTTGAAAATAAATTAAAATATATTATATATTCTCTCACTGCATTTTCCAAAAAGATCAATAGAAGACATATAACTGACTTATTTTATACATAAAACAAATATTAGTAACAAAAATGTTAGCATAATATAGGCATAAAATATTATCTTCTTGGAAGCTATTGCAAAATAATGTACAACTTAAACTGTGCAGAAAATTTAAGCTTCTCAATTATATTATAAGGTACTAACAACAAGCAAATATTTTAATAACTGATATGTAAATGTTTAATAGACAGACTAGAAATATGTATATACAGTCTCATCAATTTCAATACCAGTAATCAATATATATGCATTCATAGATATAGTCTAATATTGAATTTTATCTAGTAATTAATTTCATAACTCACTGAAGATATTAGGCTGATATCAGAAATGTATTAAAAATTGGTATTTTTCTCATCATTGCTGCACATGTTTTATTTTTAAATATTTGGAACTATTTAATAAATGTTATATAATATAGCATAACATTACAACATGCCTTTTACTAAAATTAAATGTCTTCTTAAAATTAAAATGCTTTTTATTATATCTTTATTGATATAATTTATTATATCTTCATGTATTCACAATTCTTCACATGATGAATAGTCCTTCCAGAACATCCAATTTCAATGTCAGACTTTATATTAGATTCCTTCATTCTTTACGTATCACTAAATGAGTTATTTTTATTTCTTCCTTTAAAAATCATATTTTCAGCCCTAATAGCTTCTTGTTGTCTTCTTTTGTTAGCTCTTTATATATATTTTTTATATGAATCCATTGTGAGATGTATAGCTGGCATAGACTATCTCCTAATCTGTAGTCTTCCTCCTGTATGTCAAACACAGGAACTAGATGACCAATGCTGTATCTCAAAGGAAAGATAATCTCCTGAGAACTAGCCTTCAGGGGAACAGAAGGCATCCTGAACACCTGAAAAGACAGAAGCAAACAAGCGTACTTCCCAGCTGTGACGTTCATGAATCACAAAAGTAACCAGAATGCTGGGACAAGCCCTGAGAGTACAAGAGTGGGTGGCAGACAGTGTGGTCACCAACAGCTCTGTAACTGGTCCTAAGGCCTACTCAAGAAAGTGAAATCATGCTTGATACTGAAAGCCAATGAACCTCACGGAGCTTGGATCTGGATAAGAAATTAAAATTGTCACTTTATTTAACCAGCATGACAAAAAATTAAATTCTAAATATGTATCCTTATGCCTAGAGATAAAGTTCTCACTTCATATCAAGAAAACTACTCTTTGCCATAGACAGAGACAACTGCAGACAGCCACAATCAATAAAATGCAGAATTGTGGATTCCAGTCCCAAATGCTAAACCTACCATAAAACTACTGCACGTACTGGTCAGAAATTATCATGAATGGAGGCAAGCAGAAAGATTATAATAGTCAGAGAAACAGGAGGGTTGATGTGAAATTGTATCTCCTAGAAATTTTCAGAGAAGCTATTGTAAGGATTATGTCCTTAATTATGTCACCAGCCTGCTATGGTGTCCCAGCATAAAAAGCATGTATGCTCTTTCTGTGTTCTCTCTTCCTGCACTCTCTCCTTCTGTATTCTCCCTGCTCCATGTTCTCTCTCTCTCTCTCTCTCTCTCTCTCTCTCTCTCTCTCTCTCTCTCTCTCCCAATAAATCTCTAGAAAGGTAACCATGGCTCGTGAGACTCTTCCACCACCAATATATCCAACACTCATATCCATTGGCATGGCTGCAGCAGGCGGCGTCCAGTCACAAGCACCACCGCTTAACCAACAGCTATATCCATGAAATCCAATCAACATGGATCCTAAACATGACTAGAACAAGGACAATACCAACAGTCATGATGAAGTGGAAGCAGGGTAGTTCACAAGGTCTCAACCCTGGACAAAGTACTACAGGCAACTAAGGAACCCTGAAAGTGGAAGAAATAGTATTCCTCAGGGAAGAGCACAGTCATTGGTTATCTAATATCAAAGGATCATTCATAACAATGTATGTATAAAAGTAACTTTGTACTGAGTAAGTTACAACATACACACACACACACACACACACACACACACGCACACGCACACGCACACGTGCGCACATACGCGTGTGCACCCACACAAGCACACATAAGAGATTCATTGGATTGAATCATAAGGTCAGAAGGTTAATTGTACATTAATGTCTTTCAGCATCTGGGGAACAAGTAAACCCAGTTTCTCCATCTCAGAAGCATAAAGATGTCCTAGTGTTCTTACACAGCCCTCATTTAATCCTTGATTAAATTCTACACTGAAAACCATGGGTGGTAAGAGTTCCAAACTCGACATAGGAGGTGGTAGCACTTTCCTTTAATCCCAGCACTCTGGAGGCAGGGCCAGGTAGATCTCTGTGAGTTTGATGCCAGCCTGGGCTACAGAGCAAGATCCAGGAAATGTACATAACTACATAGAGAAACCCTGTCTCGAAAAACAAAAACAACAACAAAAGAATTCCAAACTCATGAGATTCATGAGGGTAAAACAATAAGAATTATTTTTCTGTTATATTTGTTAGTGTTTTTCACTGATGTGACAAATACCTGAGATAACAACTGAAAGGAAAACAGATTGATTTTTGGTCGGTGGGTTCACGTTGTCTTTTAGCCTGTGGTCCATTGCTACCATCACTGTGAGTCTTTTGCTGCTCAGGCAGTGTTTCTGTCTCACAGTGTCTCATAGTGTCTCATAGTCCTTCACAGTAAAAGGGATAATGAGGAAAGGAACAGGGATAAATTTTAACCTTCAAAGTTATCACAAAACAAGAATCTGATTCGGTAGAACATCCATAAATAGTACAACCAGATGGGGTCAAAGCCTTCAACACAGGAAATGAGGTGACATTTCATATTTCAACCATAATATTCAGCCACCTATTTCTAAGGACTCAAGAACATATCACAATGAAAAATGCATTTAGCCTCACCCTGTGACTCTCTGAAGTCTATAATGTGCCAGCCCTGTTCAATATCACAGTTCCAAAAAATCATCTAAGAATTAAACTTACTGGTAGTTATGATGCTCTGGATAATTAAATGAATGTACATGTCCAAGACCCAGTATCACAAAATTGGTATTGCTATTTTTAAAAAAGAAATGTATACGGTCACGGAAAAGGATAAGGTCAAAGGAGACAATAATTGAGTAGGACAAGACTTCAAACCTGAGGCCCCATATTATATGCCTTGGGTTCATCATGGTATGTGGTGAGATCCTAAGGCTATCTCGTTCCTATGGTTACATCATTAGCAGCCACAGAGTTACCTATGACTACTTCTGTTTTTCTTAGACAAAGTTTTCACAATCCTGAAAAACACAGAACACATTACTTACCATTTCTTGTTAAATTTCACCTGAGAATTTCAAACACCCCAACTCTAAATATTCAAATTCTAATACTAAAGATTGAATCTGTATATGTCATTGAAATATTACTGTACATTTAATCATTTTTATGAAATTAAAATAATCATATCATCAGTGGTCCTAAATATACTTAATTATAACATTTAATTAATTTCTTAACTAAGGCATTATCTTAGAAAATATTCCTCTAACTCTCGATTAGATATTTCAGTATAGACAGTGCTTTTACTTTAATTGACATATAATTGTCATATTTATGGAATTTAATGTGGTATTTTGATACATAAATTGAATATTTAATGATCAAATTAGGCTAATTAGCATATCCATTACCTCAAACAAGATCATTGCTTGTATGATTGAAGCATTTTACATTCTGTTATTTTGAAATATGAAATAAAATTTTAACTGTAGTCATCCAACTGTGCTATAAAATATTACATTATCCTTTTATCTATTTTTAAGTCCATCAAAAATTCTTGCTCAATCTCTTTTCCTAACCTCTGGAAATTACTATTTTAATTGAAACCTCTGCCTAACATGTAATATTCACACATGTATAAAACCTGTAGTTTTTGATTTTGTTCTTTTGGTTCACTTATTTGTGCCTTACACTCTGATCAACACTTCTTAAAAAGGCATAGGTTTGTTTTTATTACCAAAACATATCACACAGTTTGTATATATGCCAAACTTTATATATTTATCCACAAAAATGCAGCAATATTGATTCCAATTATGTACTATGGAAGAAGCAAAGTAGTAGAGGGCATGATGCCCTGAGATCAATCTCTAGTTGAGAAAAGCAAGCAAAATTAAATTCAGATCTTCACTGGAAAGGTGAAACTCATCATATGTATGTTTAACACAAACACACACACACACACACACACACACACACACACACACTAAATCAGTATTAAATCATTATAATAATTTTTATATTAATGATTATATAAATTTGGTCTGTTTCACAACACCTTTTTGTACTACTGTGATTTCAGAAGATGATATGATCCATGCAGATATAATAAAGGGATATGCATCATACAGACTTTGTTAAACAGGTGTAGCATTAGCTAACTATTGACTTCCTGAGGAAATTCTACTTTGATCTTGGAACATCAAGCCATTAAGATGTAACATCAATAGCATAGACAACATAGG